>NW_026864438.1:0-94283 GCF_026571515.1 Ruditapes philippinarum
TTTAAAAAATTTAAATTTTTTAAAAGAAATTTTGACATTCCAAAATTTTTAATCTGATTACATGAAAAAAATTTTGTTTACTTCTTTTAAAAGTCGTGAAGGGTTTTGGGATTTAAATAAGCCATTTTTAGAGATGAAACGACACATGCCAACATTATTTTTGTAAATTGGAAAGGAATGATGAAATTTAAGTCTTGTGAGATAACGTTTCATAAAGAAATAGTAATGCGACCTATGAATACCGCGTTATTCACTGAAAGCAAATATGTAACTTATCAATAAATGCGGCAATTTCCAGGTCAAAACCTTATATGTTATGACATCAGAATGTTTTCATTTCATATAACACTTCACTGGCAATAATAGATCAGAGTTGGTCGGCGTTAGGCGGAAGAAATGAGTAATTACTTTAAAGAAGAATAATAGCTGAAAAGAAGTATGGGTGGACTCTTTCAGTACTCTCCCTAATCATTTATATACATTTTAGCTTCTTGGTGGGTCATTTTAATGTATCAATATTAACTGATCTACATGGACAATTTTATTAACTCGATGATGATTACTCATAACTATTAATTCTATTTTCATCATTATTGGGGAACTGTCTATGCTTGCCCGTGAAACACCTTTCTTTCCTATAATCTTATTAGAAAAATTATACCCATTAATTTGATAATAAAACACGCTCAAAAGTTTGGACGGTTTAAGCTTGACTAACGTATGCACTCGTACTTGGTAAAAGTAATTTACATCAATTTATAACGAAATCTTTGACCAAACAAATTTTTACTACACAACACTATTAACCCTTAACACTAAAGGAGGCCATAATATGATAATTTACTGTCATTAATAAACTGGTGGGTTTTTTTTTGATAAAAAAGGACCAACTTTATTTGACCTATATATAATAGGGAGTGTAGCTTCCAATACATACTTTGTACATTACTTTGTTCAAATTAGACATATCTAGTAAGAATTTCATAGATTTCAATAAATTTATTAGATGATATTATTTTATTTTACTCGAAGATTACCATAGAATTTAACTGAATTATTTCAGAACATAACAGAAGTGCTCATATATAAAGAAAACCAAACACGTCATTATTTAGGGTGGCATATTTGTCATGTCATTTAAGATGTATGAGGCAATTTGACTAAGAATTGAGAGAATGTCGATATTGGAAACGTTAGGTAAACGAGAAAAGTTCATTAATTGCTTAGAATATTATTTTATTATAGCAATATATATGATATATAGAGTTGTGTAAGGAAATATATTGAGATCATATATGGACCCAAAACGTTGTTATAAATTATTTACAGCAATACATGTGACAATTGTACGACAATATGGACTAATAGTGTAGGAAATGGACCAGTAAATCATGCTTATTTTGGGGGTCAAGTAGTCTATGTCTAGGAACAGTAACTTTTATATACCAAAATGTTCACAAAGGTTAGCAGAATACGAAACAAAATTTCGTTTTTATCCAAATGGTCGGAATTTTCAAGAAATCCAAGATGGCGTCCAAGATGGCCGCCAAAATTGTGAAAAAACAACTAATTATCATTATTTGGCATTTTTTTTCCAAGAATTTCTATGTTGTTTTTGTCAAGACATATAAATACGATAGAAAATACATATTTCTTCTAAAAATATTTGTTTTTGGTCATTTGTAAAGGGAGTAATATAAATTTTGTGAAAGAAGTTTTGTAAAAAATGTGCAATAAAATAACATAAAAATAAAAATTTGATTCCCATTTTGCATTTTCCATGATAACAAACTTCAATGCTTATTTCCATTTCGCACTTTTGTGCAAAAACTTCAACTTCCGCTGTTTACATTGATACCTTTTTCATTGTTTTATGGAAGCTCTGCTTCGACATATTATGATTTTAAACGGGTGGGTATTATTAAATCCAATAATAATTACATCGCTAAAAATGATGTTGTAAAAGGTTACATAATATAAGTCTAAGTAAATATTATTATTAAGTTTAGTTGTTTAATAATTATTATATGTACATAACAAAATATATTGGAGGTTTTGCTGGTGGTTGTGTCATCCGTGTAGGACTAATAATAGAACCATCTTCAGTGATGTCATACCCAAAAGTTTGTAAGTGGTGGAAGGTCATGAATAGCTGTTGTGGCATGTCGCCAAATCCAGAGTTGCAGTAGGCATCGTGAGCAGTGCTCATAGAAACTGTTTTCTGTTGGCGGCAGGCTTCTTGGGTGTTTTGACTTCATTGCATTTTGCATCTCACTTCATTCAACGACTGAGTATCGCGTCCCCCGTACAGGTTAACAACAAACTTTGTGCAAGCCATCTTCTGTATTCTTGAGAGATTAATGCTTTCTCCTACATTATGCAACTGTTGATATTTACCGGGATATTGCATCATCTGCTTAAACACTGTTTTCTTTTCCCTTACCAAAGAAACTACTAGTGGTGTCACAGCCAGTCAAACAATATACAGTCAGGATAATCTTTATTTCTTCACCGCCTAACTTCTGTTCTAAATCGTGAACAGGAATATATCGTCGATGGTCTGTATGGGTATTAACATGACCTGTTGACATGTACAAGTACTTTGCACCAATTGACTTGTGATGGTGTATTAATAAAACCAACACATCTGTATCTGGAGACTGGACTACTATGGAAGAAGAACCAGTGTCTGCCGCATATTTTGCATGCAATATCATGAGTGTGTCCGCTTCTTCTTGATTAGACCTCAGTGCTTGTATTTCGATGCAATCGTCTGTACTCACCTTCAGACACATCTCATCATTACCACCATTTATCAACAGTATTTCATGTGCTTTCAGATGACAGCAAGCCTTTTCTTTAATAAACAATGTATAGTACTGTGCTAAGCGTTCTTTATTTGTACCACTACATAAAAATTGTTTCCAATCCTTTGGAACTTGCAGATCACTGTAGATATGTATATTGGTCGGAGCAATATCTCCTCTATCTCTTCGGGTCTCTGATTTTGGGCTAAGATTTTTGTACTTGTCGAAAACTATATGAATATACTTGACTCCTGGAATCGCACGTGCTTTCATTAGGATATATTTAAGAAAAAATTCAGCCATATCCAAAAAGGTGTTTTGGGCACTCTGAACTTGTAGTAATTGTATTACTGCCATGCCATCAAATATGACAGTATCAGCGTTTTCAATCATTGTTGTGTTACCCTTGTAGCAGCCCTTCAAGGTTTTGACATAAAGTCAGATTTTTTAGATTTATGCATCCTTCCTTGCTCCGTAAACATGCTCAAGGGAACCAGTGTGTTTTCGAAAGAAAATACTCGTTCAAGTGGAATTTTCTTGTAAGCGTTTATGGCTAATAGTCGTTGAAACATCACTTCCCCACTTATTATTTCAGATTTTGTCTTAAAAACATGTTTCTTTTTCATTTTCAGCCATGGTTTTTATATTGCTACGTGGCATTGGAGTAAAAAAGTTTTTCTCAGGCGGATCTGAACCATCGGGTTTTATTACAAGTCTCTCTGAAACAAATGTTTCAAACATATTTGCTCCTTTTTCAAAGCATTCTGCCAAAGACTTCTCTATCTCTATTTCATCTGTCGCATGCACTCCGGTGGCAAAGTTAATCAGCTTCTTTGGAGTTTTAGTAACATCAAATGGGTCTATGAAGTTAGTGTCAAAGATGTTTACAAGCTTATCAACTAACTTGTCATACATCTTTCGTCTTGCATTTCGTGTCGCTGTGATGCTTACGATCATGTTGTCCTTCTTTTTGTAGAAACAATGCTTTTGTGAAAAGTAGATGAATACTTTGATGCTAATGGCCGTGACAGAAACCATCTCGCAAGAGCATTTTCACGTAACGTGAGACCTATTATGCCACCATTCCCTTTCAGATCTTTGTTTTGGGTTACTTCTAATGTGTAATCCATGCACACGTTGTTGAATGTTCCATATGTAAGCTTTGCAGTAAACATTCCATCATTGAACCCTTCCTCAATCTCTGAAGGCAGCCTGTTCATCTGCAGCTGCTGAACAGTCATGTATTTTGCATACGTGTTCCGGTTTGCTGCAAAAAGCAGAGGTATTAGTTGTAATTTGGAATATTGTTGTATTGTCCAGTTTGGAGACCGTGTTGATGAAACAAACAGTTTGAAAGGCGTTGAGATTTTTTTACCAGATAGTCGTCCCAAAGCTTGAACGTTGCTGAAATACTTCTGCTATCTGTCCGGAATTCTTCAATCAAAGGTATGACATGAGTAGATAGAGTGTTATAATATTCCGCTATCTCATGTTCTGTGTATTTCATACTGCTTTCTCTTCGAAGCTTTATCAACATTGCATATACGTCTTGATGCATTTCTTTGTTGTTGTCGTCACACCAGACCTCAAAATTCTTCAGAAACCGTATAGTTAATGCTTCATCAACAAGTTTCAAAGCTGTAAGCCCTCTGTCGAAGTCTTTTCCTGAAAGAATATTTGTAACTGTTGCAGGTGCGTAAAACACCGGACTCTGTTAAAAGTTGTCTGAGACCTGCATCTCCAAATAGAAATCCTATCCCTGCCAATATCGACATTAGCATGTGCATACCGCCCTCCAATGGAATGACACCTT
This sequence comes from Ruditapes philippinarum, assembly GCF_026571515.1. NCBI lineage: Eukaryota > Metazoa > Mollusca > Bivalvia > Venerida > Veneridae > Ruditapes > Ruditapes philippinarum. The sequence goes on from NW_026864438.1 coordinate 4,621, forward strand.
TAAGCTCCTCACGTCTTGTCCAAATAATTTCTAGTGCCTTTGGTAAAAGACTCATGTCAAACACAACTGGAACATATGATTTGCCTAAAGCATTCACAACTTCCTTTGTGCGAAGTAGTGTTGTATACACCGTATTATAGTCAGTTGGAAGTCGCCATTATAATTGGATTGTAGGAAATGTTGGAAACAGAATTGAGAGAATCACTGGTTTCTGACTGAAAGATGTTCCAATGAGGGATGCTTTGGGGTTTTCTGATATGTCTTCACAAAACACTGCTACAGCCGTCCGAAAAGCATACAAAATTCTTTCCAACTTTGCTTGTTCAACAGCATTGTGAATTCTAATTGCCTTTATTTCTTTCAATGTAAAACTGGAGGATCAAACACTGGTCCTAGGTCGGACGAAGACTGGTTTATTGTATGGTAAAATTCTGCAAAAGACTTCCACCAGGTAAAGGATTGCTATCAAATGTTCGACTTCCTGTCCTAGGTGACGTGGTTAAAGGGTTTGCTTCGGCGCACCTACTGGATATACAAGTATCTTGTTCATGGCATGGGGTGGTTTCGTTTAAACCCATCAACAGTTCTCTCATTATGCATCCCAATTATCGGCGACTGCGACTATCAGCTTTCCACCTTCATTAAGGGGAGTTATAGTCTCTGGTACAAGTCCACCTATGTTGTAACCTTCTGGAAATCGATGGCTTTGTTTGCAGCGGATGAAGAGAAACTGCCGACTCTGAATATGAGATTGAGTAGCCATTTCAGTTCATATCTTCAAACGGTGTTTACTGCCAAAAATTCAGTGTTACAAATAACTGCAAGTCCCAAGATGAGGGTTGGTAATGGAAACCTGTAACAAGACTGGTCAAATCACAAGCAAGTGTAAAGACATTTCTTTTCCATGGTTCAGTTTGCGGTCTTTGAACGATTGCACATGAAAGCCAGCAAACTGCCCTTAAAAGTGCTTGTGAAAAGGTCGATAAAGGGTCCTTCGAGCACTGAGGAGACAATTCATTCAGGTGAATAATTTTGATTGCTACTTTGTTTTACCTATTCTAAAATTCCTTTCGTATATGCGTAAGGGTTTGGGACTATTTGCTTCATCAGTCCTCTTCACGTATCTATGCAATTTGCACTCATTGTGTTGTTCAATAATTTGTTCAAGATATTTTGCTTCCGTCATAGCATCGCCTAATGTTTTAGATGATGAACAAATTAAATCTGATTTCCCCCTCTGTTGTGGAACAAAAGATACATCAGGCCAAATGTCAATAAGTAGTTTCTTTAAGTATGAACTTTTGTAATTTTCAGCACCTGTACTGCCAGCCTCACTGACAATTTCGATAAATCGTTTTCTTAATGTGGACAGGTAATACACTTTCTTTTCAAATATTATTGCTTGCTCATACTCATTCTTTAGTTTTTCAACAGCTTGTCTATAAATGGGTGTATATTTGTCAGTTAAATGTTTCTCTGGGGTCGTTTGATTTGTCTAATAGTATTTGGAAAGACAGCCCTTTTTGCGATGATACCTGGCTTCGACTGCCACCAGATCACCATTTGGAACACGAAGCAATCTGTCAATTACCTTCTGGTCCTGGCGTTTTTGAGCAGCACACAGAACCTTTGCATACGTAGAACCTACTTTGTCTGAAAATGGAATTTTCAACATATGACCAACTTCTAGAATACCCCTTACTACCTTTAGTATTATAATTATCACGTCTAGGGTCACACTTTTCCCCGCAAATAAAACATTGCATTTTCCAGTCAAATAGTTCATTACTAGATCTAGTCTTTAGGGGTGTAGCTATGTTTTTCCTTATCTTCCATGGTATATTTTGTCCATGATGTTTATATTTCTGTTTCAAATCTTATACCAAATCCATCCAATTTTCTGAAAGAAAATATGTTCAATGTAGTTCAATTTTTAGCAGGAATATGGTTATAAAACAATTCATTGTGGAGATTAATTACTGCCATTTATATGCACGCTTCTACTGGATGGATATAACAGACCTGACATATGAAGAAAATACATAGATATTCGGATTATTATAACAAAACTGATATAAAAATTTAAATTGCAATGTATTATTTTAGTTACACTTTTACTATTTGATTCACAATACCTTGTTGTCTGAAATTGTCAAACGCTGGTACATGTTCATATCCGAAAGAAGAACGTACTATAGTCATGTCAGGCATAACACTACCTGAAAAAATAGGTACAATAGCAATTGTTTGAATAAACAAATTAATTCAAAATTAAAATTATTTTGACTTCATCATTATTATAACCTTTTTATGCTACTTATAATATTTACTTTCACCAGTGATCAACAGATTTCCTAGTGTGTGACTTAAAATTTTTATGCTTAAACATTTTGAAAATAATGCAGTTTTACAGATATCTTTTTTTGACCATCATGTTTATGATAATTAAATAAATGTTATGGTCCAATAGGAGAAATGAACATGATTAAACAATTTATTATTTCCATTGTTTCAAATCTTATCCCAAATCCAACCAATTTTCTGAAAGAAAATATGTTCAAATTTTAGTTCAATTTTTAGCAGGAATATGGTTATAAAACAATTCATTGTGGAGATTAATTACTGCCATTTATATGCACGCTTCTACTGGATGGATATAACAGACCTGACAAATGAAGAAAATACATAGATATTTGGATTATTATTACAAAACTGATATAAAAGTTAAATTGCAATGTATTATTTTAGTTACACTTTTATTATTTGATTCACAATACCTTGTTGTCTGAAATTGTCAAACGCTGGTACATGTTCATATCCGAAAGAAGAACGTACTATAGTCATGTCAGGCACAACACTACCTGAAAAAAGGTACAATAGCAATTGTTTGAATAAAAAAAAATAAAAAATAATCTTCATCATTATTATAACCTTTTAAGGCTACTTATTTACTTGCATCAGTGATCAACAGATGTCCTCGTGTGTGACTTAAAATTATATATTTTTATGCTTAAACATTTTGATAATAATGCAGTTTTACTGATATCTATTGCTAACCATGAAAACTTATGATAATTGAAATGTTATGGTCCAAAAGGAAAAACGGACATGATTAAACAATTGTTTATTTCCATTAATAGCATAACTTAGCATAACATAAAGATACATAAATAAGTTGAATTACAACAGAACCTTCAGAATTTCAAGTTGTTCATCATTGGTGAAGCTAATTCATCTTTGATGCACCATACTCTTTAGACATTGGTTATTTAAGCAAACAAGATTGGTCGCAAATAAACAGCTCTAAATTCAAATGTTTATCACAGTCTGAAAATACATAAAATGACAGTTATTAGATGATAATGTACTGTGAAGACTTTTAAGATACTTAATTTGGCAGAGTACTTCTTTGTCCCGTTATCAGTTCATATCCGACTACTAATACACTTTTGTAAAAAAATGAAAAGGGGAACACCTTAAATGTTAATATTCAAATGCAAAATGCTCGATACTGTGTTGAAAAATCAAATTTAAAAGAATTCATTGGAATTCTGAACATTTTGTTACATATTTATTTGTTATATTGTAGTATGTCATTAATGTAACTTTATTATGTTACACTGAACCTTGATATTTCAAACAATAATACTGGTGACAAGCCTCAAAGAAACAATAGTTAACTAAGTAATTTAAATTGTCACTTACCTGATTGTAATATTGGCTCAATGACACTTCAATAAACCTATGTCTTGTCTTCTGCTACCTTTGTTTTCTCTCAGCACTCTCAGATGACATTGAAAATACAGACGACAACAAATGGCAAAGTGTATCAAAGGGAAGTAACCATTTGACATATAATTGTCATTGTAGGGAATTACTTTCAGTACTATGAAATATAATGTTATATCCATGGTCAATTAAGAATGTCATTTGAAAAAAGACTGATTTTGAATTATACATTTTTGCACAATTGTACAAATGCATAAATATCTTTTCTTCATATATGGAAGAGGTATATATTTTATAACTTGTAACCATAGCAACCACGAAATTTCAATGTAGTTGCTTACATCAAAATTTCCAAGTTTTTGTTAACATCATACTTTATGTATGTATTTCAGAGAAAATAAGTAAATCAACAACGAGAAAAAACAATTTATTGGAAAATAAATTATCAGAAATAGATGCAAATTCAGTGATGTAAATTGTACCTGAATTTAATTGTACCCCACCCATTTAAAGTCAAAACGTGTCAATGGAGAAGTGTCTATAAACAATAAAATTGACATCACTGTAAAGAACTTAAATTGTAGTTTTGCACAAAAGTATAAAATGGAAATAAGCATTGAAATTTGTTGTCATGGAAATACAAAATTGGAATCAAACTTCATTTTTGTGGGTTTTTTTTTGTATTTTTTTCATAATATTTGTTCAATTCTTTTATTTAATCCTATACAAATGACCAAAAACTAATATATTTACAACAAATATGTATTTTCTATCGTATGTATATGTCTGGACAAAAAACAATATAGAAATTATTGAAAAAACTGCCAAATAATGATAATATGTGTTTTTTTTCAAAATTTTGGCGGCCATCTTGGACGCCATCTTGGATTTCTTGAATATCCGACCATTTGGGTTAAAACGAAATTTCGTTTCATATTCTGCAGACCCTTACGAACATTTTGGTATATAAAATTTACTGTTCCCAGACGTATACTGGTAGGGTCCTTCTTACCGGTCTGAGTTTCCTACACTATAATGTTTTTTATTATCACTGTCATTGATATATGTGACGCGCTCAGCGATTTTTGGCCCAATTGAGTTTTTAATCATTGTGAGAAAAACGCTTGCAAAGTCACGCGAGTTTTCATGTCTTAATTTTTAGGGTTTCCCTTCAAAACAGGGTATCTTTGAAAGTTTAAAGACTAAAATAAACTAAAAAGAAATAAAAAAATACTTTTTGAACAGCCCTTCTCAGCTTCCACGATAATTATTTCCCAAAAATCTATATTTAGAATAAATACAAATTTTTTGGGATACATTGTTTATTGCACTCGATTTGTATTTGTCATGGTCTTTATAGAAAGTTATTGTTTACCTTTTTTTCTAAATTAGACATTGATAACATTACAAAATAAATTGAAGTCCAGGCTGCAATAAAAGAAAAAAAAGTCTATTTTTTTCTACATTACTATGACAAAAAATGTAACTGGACACATAATATATTTTGCAATTTGTTTACAATGAATGAGCTTGATATAGATCTACATCAAGTAGATTTATACTGTATAAAATATTTCTTAAAAAGGACAAGGCTACTGTACAGTACTGTAATTATTGACAAATGAATTTCTATTACAATTCATGATCTATTTTGTAAAGAAAATGTTATCCCTGTACTGCATGCTGCTTTTGAAATACATTTAATAGATCTAGTACTGTGATTGAAGATGTCACCATAGATAAATGTTAAAATGCATTTATTATTATAAGCCCTTTGCCTTTCGTAGTATCTACAATAAATCATATTATATTCATATTACTCATACCACATAGCATATTCTACCAGCAGGGCTTCCATTAAGTTCCAAACATTGGCAGTCAAAGACTGCAAAATGTCTGTAATTGGAAGTCACTTTATAGGTAAAGAAGGAAAAGCATTACATTTTGGAAACCAAAATCAAAGAGTAAATGACTCCCAAACTTTTACTAACAGCAGCCCTGCTACCAGGATATTTTTAACATTTATGAGCCAGCACTTTTTGCTGATGAAATATTTTGTGTTGTTATTTTAGGTCTGACAGCCAACATTTAAGATCTTCAACTTAGTTCATCAGAGTTTTGAAATAGATAATATGATTATCCAGCATGCTGCAGCCATATTCTTCAAGAAAATGTACTGGTAAGTGTTTTGATACTTGGTTTAAAGATCAGGTGATTTACTATGATTGTAAAAATTGTATACATATATAAATAATAATCATGAACTGACCATTCTCAACACTTTTTATCTAATAATGATAATGATAAATTTCCTGAATTGCAGTTGAAAGTAATGTAACTTATTTGCAATTTAGCATTTTATATATGATGTCAGATGAGATCTTAAAAATATTGTTTTAAAATTAAATAACTCTGTACAGTAACATGAACTAAATTTTAAGTTTATATTTAGAAATAATGCTGTATTGTTTTATGCAAATATTCTGTCAATAATGTTAAGCTCTTAAAGTACATATACATAATTTTCAGAACACATAGATAGTTCACCTATTTGCTGATGAAAATACTAAACTATTAATGGAAATGAGGCACAATGTGTGACATAGTTCTATGCCCTATTGAGCACCAGGGTTATGGAGTAAAAAAGACAACCACTTGTATCAACTGTACTGTATTGGTCAAGATAAAAAACACTTCAATTGGGTAAGCATACATGCATATTTATGCAATATTCCACATTCTCTTTACTTTTTGAAATAAAGAGTGCGGTGTTCCCACCACAATACATGCATATAATGTAGATATAGATTATTTTAGTCATGTTCAAGATTAATGTAACTGCTACATGTACATGATATATGGACTGTAATATAATACACAAGAACTTACATGATGAACAAGACCTTATATGAACCCAATAGCTGAGCAACCCTACTGTATACAACAATTTACTTTTAGTTCATTTCTGTTCAGTCAAATCATCATATACACTATATTTTTTCATTTCTGCTTATTTAGTTTTTTTTTATTTCAGGATGGCATGTGAGAAGTCAATGACTTGTCTATGTTTGACAGTATACCAAAAGTGAATTACATTTTCATAGAATTTGTCTTTAGAAGTATCCCTGAAAAAGCTGAATACTGCAGTGGCAGGTGTTACAGTATTTTCACTTAATTGTGAAACAAGTTTTTGCAAGTTTTATATATGAATCACTTTTTGCATACAAAAACTGAAGGCATATGAGTAGACATAGTTGTTATTACCCTGTTTGGGTTAAACCCTCAATCTGGGGTTGCAAGACTACATTCAAGGACATATTAAGTGAGCTGTCATTTGTGACTTCCCATGTGATCGAAAGAATCTGTAATTGTAATTGTTTTAAATTCATTGAAATTATTTCAATTTAAAAATATACTAATATGTTATTCATATTATACAATTTAAAATACACTGATCAGAATATGATTACACTGTCAATATCTGTAACTGAAAATTTAGTCAGGAACATAACTAGTGTAAGCACTTTCTATTTTTTTGGTTAAATTTCTGAAAGACTTTTGAAGTTATTGTGAATACAATTTTGTAATGTTATATGGAATATTTTTTTATAAAATGCAATTATTTTAAATCATTCAGTAATTTTTGCATTTTTTTTGTTACCATGGCAACCAAAATACACCATTTTTGCAATCAGTGCATTAAAGAATATTTGTTTTGCATTTGATTTATATTTTATATGCTATCATGTTATAGATGTGCGTTTTAAAGTTGACGAACTTAAGTTACGATATTCACCTTAATCATGGAAAAGTTTCTTAAATTCTGAGAATTTAATTCTTATGTTTAAAGTTATTATCAATAACTATTAAAGGGAAAAATGAAAAATCCTTTTTTTCTGAAAAGTCTTTAATATTGATGTCTTTTAATATAATATATGCATTAATTTGGTGATGAATTAATCATATTAAGTGCAAAAATATTGCATTTGATGATTTTTTTATATTTTTGTTGCCATGGCAACCGATTTTTTAAAACAAACGGTAGTTTTTATATCAAGATATTACATATATAACACTAAGATGAATGATCACTTTATATTTTTTTTATTTTATTGTGTATAACTATGGAATTATTTCTAGTTTATATATACCAATAAAAGTTAAAAATGTAATTTTTGTTGTTATGGTGATGTCATACAAATTAGAATATTTCATAAAATATCAAGTATTTTTTAAAAATAAGTGTTTCCAGCTATTCAGCAGATGCTGTTCTACCACAAACTAGTAATAACTCATTTTCGCCAAATATCACATTTGGGCCAAAAATCGCTGAGCTTGTCACATATATTTAAATGCTATTTTATCCATCAAAACATGATTGAAAATAACATAAAACCATTTTTTTACCAAACATTCAGAATTGCAAGATTTCTAATAACCCTCATCGAAACAATTTAGTTCTTCTTATGGTTATTTATATCAAACACAATAACATTGATGTTCTTAGCAAGTTCCCTTAATTTAAAATATACCGTATGAGAGAAAGGTATACACAAATGTCGCGATTTGAAAACAAATTGTACTTTAAATAATATATACTGTATGTTTTTGCCTTTAGAATATCATTTTTCTGTTTTTGCATCCAATTGAAACTAGTGTAAGTATCTTTTTCTGAGAGACATTTAAACTAAAAATTTGTTCTCAAATTTTATAACTATTTTTCGTAAACTAAACATAAACATCCTTATACAGCTGAAGGATTTGTATCTAATCATTAATTTGGAAAGTCATGTTGGTCAAACCCGATTTAAATATAGATACGCCGACACAAATAGCCTAGTTAAAAAGCTAATTGAATACTAATATAAATAATTTTAAAATATCTCCGGAAAGATTCCACTGAATAAGACTGAGTACGAAGAAGATAACTCTATATTCGAATTCCATATATTGTGATTAAAAGAAATGAACGAGTCAATCTTATAACTGGAAAGTCCATGAATCATCTATGTATGTTATGTCATTTTTAGTAAACACTTCACAGAAATTAGGTCATATTATTCGGATAATTTGATTTATTGTGCCATGTTAAAAATTAACAATCAACAATAGATTTTATATACAGACTTTACTCTAAACATTCTTGTGTTCGTCTTTTTATATAAGGACTGACATGTAGTGATTTTATTCATTAAATTTGTATAAGTTATTTAACATCAATTTCCATTCTATACTCATTATTCATAATTGCAAAATACATGATTATGAAATGTTTTTTACTAAATATAAGCACATATTCATTTGCAACAATAACCTAAGTTTTGAAAATATTTTGGCTCAAAACTCTGTGATATACATATTTGAACTTGTAACAATGTCGAAACTTATAAGTACATTTGAGCAAAACTCGTTAAGATGATATAATTTCGTTGCAATTTTTCACAATCAGTTTTGCAATAAAAATGAGTTTTGCAATAAATTATTCTAATATCAGATTAGATATAAAGATTTTAATCTAAATATATGAGGAGTAATATTTAGTCATTTTATTTATCAAGTTTGTAAAAATGATTTCACATCAATTCCATTCTAAAATCATCTATTTATTATTGCAAAATATATGATAATTAATGGTTTTTATTAAATATCAGCACATTTTCATTATGAACAAAAATTGTAGTTTTGCAAACACTTTGGCTCAAAACTCTATAATTTAACATATTTGATCTTGTAAAAATGTCGAAACTTACAAACACCTTTGAGCTAATTACAAGATAATATATATGTATATGACACATTTTTGAGTTTTGCAAAACTACAATTTTCGTTGATAATATAAATGAGTTGATACCTTATAAGGCCAATCAATTATCATATATTTTACTATTATGAATAGATGATTTTAGGGTGGAATTTGATGTGAAATCATATATACAAATGAAATGAATAAAAGCACTACATGTCAATCCTTATATACATTAGACGAACATAAGAATGTTTAGAGTAAAGTCTGTATATAAAATCTGATATATGGATAATTTATTGCAAAACTGGTTGTGAAAACATTGCAACAAAATTATATCATCGCAACGAGTTTTGCAATAAATTATTGCAAAACTCGTTTATTGCAAAGCCGGTTGTAACAACCGGAGTATGAAAACAAAATTATGAAATACATTTAGAATATTAAAATAGATAAAATAGTACAACAAACGTTTAAGCACGGCTGAAAATGATATTAAAAATAATTTTCCAATCAAATAAAGTAACTAAGGTCAATATGACTGATTCGGCTTAGTGGTATTATAAGTATTTAATGTAAAAGAGGAAACGGCTAGTAATCATTCGAAGAAAATTTTCCATTAAATTATTACATCTATGATGGGATTTGACCTTTTAAGGATTTCGTAAACGGAAATAGCTTATTACTTTGTTATTTACTTTTCCTGATTATAGGTTTAAGTTAATGTAAAACGGAAAAGCGTATGCGGCATAGTCAGATTTCATGGTAATTTCTAACTGGTTTTAGCGCACGTCCAGTCAGTTAAATATTTATTGATTTGCGTAAGAGTGAGGTTCTGACTGTTGTCTGGCAGATTAATTCGAATGTCTGTAGAAATAATTTATATACGTCATGCATAGTCAATAGGTATATCATAGTATCATCTTATAAGGGGCGGTTATGTATTGGGTTATGTTTGAGTGAAAAAAAATGTTTGATTAAATGTCAGTACATAATCTTGTGTTCGGAAATAATTAGCATATATCGTTAAAAGAATGATCTACAGTTATAGTTATGGTTTGAATTTGTTATTAATTGATAATTTGATCAGTTGGTATCAGATTGACTTTATAATAATTGGTATAGACAGACACATTTCACAATTTTAAAAACTGTTTGATAGCTATTACATCTATTTGCATTTATTTATTTGAGTGGAAAATAATGTTTGATTAAATGTCAGTACAGTATCGTGTGTTATCATAATTATCATATTCTGCTTGAGGAATGATCTACAATTATAATTATGGTTTGAGTTTTGAATTGATAATTTGATCAGTTGGTATAATACTGAATTCATAATAATTGGTATAGACAGGTGAATGTCACAAAAAATATGGTTTGAAAGTACTTCGGTAGGCTATTTTTGCAATTATTTATCTGAATAATTTAATTGCTCATCTCTTATTTCGATCGTTTCATAGCTTGCAATGATATTGTTTTCAACAACAATGATACTCGTATGTAATATGTTTTACAGATTAAATGTAGTTGCCCGATGTCCGTCTTGATTTGTGCGTGGTCCATTTCTGCTTTACAGACATTTAACCATTGGTTTAGAAAAATCTACTAAATATCTTCTTGTCAAATACCTGTAAAATGATACATATAACCTACGTATTTGATATTTTATTACTATGTAGTATGATCTGGCAGACTTTTACAAGAATTTAGTCATTTTGCAAAGCTTTAACATTTCCAACCAACATTTCAATATGAACCTACTGAATTGGTCTACACAGACGAGCATTACTGTAACATTTCTATTAGTTTGCACAAGCAACTTGAGAATAAAATCTGTCCAGCAAATTTTATACATTTAAAATCGCAGGCGGTATTTCTTGCCACAGTTTTGAGATCTTGATCAAACGACCAAAGGGAACAAAGAATTCACTTTAAGGGAATTATAACTGAAAAGGTAGTGTAGGGACCCACGGTGATTTCTCTCAATCAGGCTAGGTTAAAAAGATATATGCTTACATTTTCGTTCATTGACTTATAGTTTTATCAGCTTTGAGAATTTAAATCAGAGGATGTCTGTTAAACATACTCAAATGTTACTTTCTATGATATTTTTTCCACTAATCCGGTAAATCGTCTCAGATGATCCATTTCTTTTTTTATTTACCCGATCGAAAATAAAAGGATGCACGTGGTCAGTTAACAATGTGGTTTAGCGTATTTGCAAAACTCAATTTATTTACTTTTCGTGACGAGGAAAATCGTGTTCGTGATTGTGATATGTTAAATTAAATATTTTTATTATCAACTACGAAAATTCTTGAGATATTTTAAACTTTTAATAAACGTTTACAATCTTTTTAATGATCAAGACAGAAAAACAACAACAACACAATTTTCATTTTGTTTGTTTAAAAGAGTTTCTATTTACAAAATGATTAACGATGGTATTGCGTTTACAATTTCAATGCACTGATAGAAAAACATTATAGATATGTCAATGTACACATGGAAAAAGTATTGCAACACCTGATATTTCTTTATTATTAAAAGTAAAATACAGGCAATAACAATTTGAAATTCGAGTATTATCATGGGATTTTCAGGCTTAATGTAAATGAACTAATGGCAACCTTCGTTTGTATGCCAACTAAGAAAACTAGACGTTTTCGATTTTATTTTCATCTATTAAAGGCTTAATAAAAATACAAAAACAACACCAACATCATCAAATATTCATTCAAGTCTGTGAGCAGGTAAAGTGTGCGTTATACCGACAAGACTTAACATTAGACATATATCTTCTACCACTCATTCTTTAGGAAATGTCACGTTAAGCATCACGCCATAAATGGAAGAGATTGATGGATCGAGAAAAACATAAGTCCCCTAAAGAGTCAGTTTTAATGGGTACTTGGTATATTATTTTATCTTTGTTATTAAAACAATGAATATTTATTGAGAATTACTTGATACAATTAGAAATATCACTTGTATATATATCAATGTCTTCAGTTTCTGAAGAACATGGTCTTTTGTTCTAAGAATTGATTTGTTTCTCTTGAAATATAAGATGGTTAACGATTCGACTCAATTAATGTAAGCTTAAAGTACACATAACATAATTTAGACTTTCTTATATTGTGCATCATAGTAAAGTATAATTTTAAAAAACAACACATCATAGCATCACATTGACTTTCCAGTCAGCCCCAAACACTGTATAGACTTAGGCATGATAAATGTTTTGTACTTTGATACATGTACTAGAAAGCCATCAATGCTACTCAAAGTTTAGCGTTTCATTTTGCAGATGTGTAAATATACGATTTCTTACGCATTGCACAAAAACTGAAATCTTTCCAAAAACATTATTGTTAAACTACAGCAAAATATAAATTTTGACAAGTAGAGCTACCAAGCGCTTATTGTTGTATATTTGGTTAATATCTGTTTTGAAATCATGTTAATTATTACATTCAAGGGAACAGAGACGCATTTTAACAAAATTGATAATTTAAGCTAGACGCATCGGCAAAGTACATATTATACTATCTAACAATGCGCTGTCTTGGCATAACAAACATCTTATCTGATAGAAATGTACAATACATTCTACTGTCTTGCTACATAGAGAGAAGAATAGGATGGAATCAAATATATTTTAATAAAAGCATGCTTTTTATTTGAAGCTTTATTGATAGATGACACATGCCAACAATATTATTTTGTAAATTCGAAACTATTGATGACATTTAAGTCTTGTGAGATAACGTGTTTTTTATAAAGAAATATTAATACAAACTATGAATACATTGTTATTCACTGAAAGCATACAGAACTTATCAATAAATGCAGCAATTTCCAGGTCAAAATCTTACATATTGTTTTATGTTTTCATTTCAGGCAATTATAGATCAGCGTTGGTCGGGCGTTTGGCGGAAGTAATGAGTTTTTTCAAAGACGAATAGCTCAAAAGAAGTATAGACGCATTCTTATAGCACGTTCCTAAACCATTTACGACATCTCGTATCCATTTTGTAGCTTTTGAAGAGTCATTTTAAGGTACTGATATGTTCAGATCTACATGGACATGTCATTTGATTTGATGCTGATTGCTCATAACTATTAATGTCATTTTCATAATTATGGAAATTATCTATGTTAGTCCGTAAAACACTTGTCTCTTCTGTAACCTTATTAGAAAATTAATACCCTTCATTCATACTGTCAAATAAATTTATGATTTTAAGACCTTTAAGTCAAATGATGTATATGACAAGTCTGGTCAAAATTACATATTTCTTAAGGTCTGTACTTGTAAGTACTCAAGTTAATTCTGTCTGAAATATGTCAAAGTCAGATAACGCACAAAATAAATTTTATATTCAGTATTATTTCTTGTTTTGCACCATGAACAATAAATTTAAAGATAACCTTCTTTTTCATGATTGAATTTCAGGAAGAAGCCATACGCTCTTAACCTTAAAAAACTTGTCTGATATAAATGCTAAAAAAGCAAGAAGAAATTCAAATGACTCATTCATTACATTATTTTCTGTATAATAAGAGGAATGTGTCAAGTAGCTGCCGGAAAATAGTCAAGCGGCCTGACTTATAGGCAGAACTCTTGTCTAACTAATTATAAATACCACACCAATGAAAGGGAACTGTTTATAACTTTAAATAAGACCGTGATATGTCAGTCAGCATGGTAAATCCTAAAGCACGTCATTGCTCATAGAAGAATTAGTTTCTTTTTCTATCTGCATCGATGATTGTTTTTCTTTCGAGACGTAGTGTTTATTAAGTCTCGCTGTTTTATTTACTATTTACATAAGGCGGCATAAATCTGTTATATTGTTTAACATGAAAGGTATTTAAGGGTGTTAATAATAAGTTTCAATCAAATAATTTTAATCAAAGGGTATGTGAATGTGACTTCAGTGTAAATCATTTAAGTTAATTAAATTCAAGTTGTTGGAAATACTTCAAGAGAAAACACATTTGTGAAAATTAAATAGTACTGAAGACATGATTTGATGAAATTCATGGTATTCATTCATCAACAGTTAACGGACCAGTTAATAAATAGCATACAGTTTGTTCCATTCCGATCAAATTCAAATGACCTGTGCATATAAACATATTGACGTTAGTCTGTTTCTTTCAAACTATTTTTTTCATATTTTATATTCAGTCTCAGCCTAATATACATACTAAAGGAACGTCTTTTGTTAACCTTATGCTTTTTAGAAAATTACAACAATATGTGCTTCATGTACACAAAATGAAATATAACAAGAGATCATTTAATATATCTCTTATAAACGAGTCCATGTATGTAACATATATTTAATTAACGCAGTCTTAGTTTAACCCATTACAGAAGTCTTATTTTAACCAATTACAGAGGATATATTTACACAATTATGTTAATATCTAATTACCTCTGTTTTATTTAGAAAAGTCTTTAAATTTGTCTATTGCTCACGCACTTTCTCATCTTTTCTGCCTCATTTTAGGGCCATTACCCTTGGTTTCAGCCAGAACATCCGCAGCTTAATTCATACAGAATAAGTCGTGCTCCGAGCTGTAGAAAGCATGCGAACTTGCTGTCTTACATGTTGCCATCTGCCGATTTTCTGTGCCTTTTGATCGACATGCACGTACTGAGAGGAAGAGAGAAGACAAAAACATTTTAAATATTATGACCATACCATTTATAAGAAGTGTTATTGGAAGTGTGCACATGTCAACGCGTTTGTTGTAACTTGGAAATAGTTAGCGATTACTAATCTTACTGGATAAAATGTGCTTTAAGGAAATAAGAATACGACCTATGAAAACTGTTTTATGCACAAAAAGTAAATATAACTGGTCTTATCAATAAATGCGGCAATTTCAGGCCAAGCCTGGATATTTTTAAAAACATGTTATCGTTTTTTTTACCTTTGCAAGCTTTCACTGGTAATGTTAGACCCACGCTGGTACCGCGATCGAGTGTCGGCCACAATAAGTGTTTTTAAACGCTTTTGCGATCATAGAAGTTTTAATATGAATTATAGACACACCCTTATACATGCATTGTACTAGACAATGAACTATCGGTTACACTTTCACCTATTTTTATTTTCTTGGAACTTGAAATACGATGTATAGTCAAAAAGTTCCCGGACTCTAACGATAACTTTGTTATTTTGTGTATGTTTTTATAATGACATATATCACATTAAAATTTAGAGAAATCGCTGCATGAATATATAAGAGTCAATGGTTTTTATAAATGTTACACATATTTAACACCCCGTTAAAGTTACATGTCACGAACGGAGCACTTCGGCGACGTCGACGACGCTAACGACGTTTAGATGACGTTCATATTCCAGAAACAACTTACCGCCACGTTCATGCTTTTTCAAAATAGTCCCCATTGTGTTCAATACACTTCCTCTGCCGCTGTACCCACTTCCGGTAAATGTCTGCATACCACTCTGGAGTGTAACTTCTTATTGCGGACCTCACAGCATATTTGATCTCATCTTCTGTATCAAAGCTCCGACCCGTCAAATCTGCTTTCAGTCTAGGGAAAACAATAAAGTCTAAGGGGGCGAGATCGGGGCTATAAGAGGGATGACGTAGCCGCTCATATCCTAAGAAGTCAATAATAAGGAGTGTCTCGTCTGCGCGGTGTGCTGGAGCGTTATCATGATGAAAAATTAAATTTTCGATGTCGCACCCTGCTCGCTTTTTCCTGATAGCGTTCTTTAGATCCCTCCGCACAACCTATTAATAACAAATTCATTTTATTTGAAACTACCACAAATGCGGCAAATTATAAAAATAATAGTTTCTTTTACTTTTTGTTATATTTTATATACTTTTCACCTTACATATAATAAACATAGAAGTTTAGTAAAAACATTTCATGCGACATAATTAATGCTTACCTTTTGATAGTACTCTTTGTTGACTGTCGCCGATCTTGGCACCGCATGTTGCAACAGCATACCCTCGCTATCCATGAAGAAAATATACATAACTTTCTTCGTCGACTTGCAGGTTTTCGCCTTCTTGGGGGGAGGTGATGAAGGTCGCTTCACGGGTTGCGGGCGTGTTTCATGTGAAAAATAATTTCCAAATATTTACTAAATTGATTTTTTCATACATGTTGCTACTCAAATTAGTTAAAAATACCTTCATGGTAAATTTCATGACAATCGGACGTCAATAATCTTAAACAGACCAGTCCGGGAACAGTTTGACTATACTTCGTATGATTGGTCGTTTTTAGGTTATTATAATTAACACCTGCATGGCTAATTTTATTCTGTTTAATGACGACTGCTCATAACTTTTAATGTTATTTCCCTCGCTTTGGTGGGACATTTCTATGTGTGCCCGAGATACAATTTCTTTTCCTGTAACCTAATTAGGAAAATCAATATGGTTTATATATTTTATCCTAGGTTCACAATGTTTGTGAAAATTCAATATCAACATTGCATGTTTACATATTGAAAAGTATGAGTACTTGTTCTTTTTATTTGTTTTTCTTTACTTCTTAGCACTCAAGTTTATTCTCTGTGAGTTATTTTTTTTACAAAATAATGCTGTAATAAATATATAGTTCTTTTCTTCTGTTGCTTCAAGAAAAACTGATTTCAATGCATATTATGCCTCAAAAGTCCATTTTTGTATTTTATTCTTCATAAATGCCAAACATGTGTTTAATAATGTTTAAATAATGGTTTAAGAGTATCTTATATATTCAATGACTTAAAAGCAGCGCTAAATGTATAGTAAAGGCAGCAAAACAAAGTACAAGTAGTATTTTGACTTCAATACAAAATACTATTTCATTTAATTACCAGTTGCCATCAAAGCAAAATAACCAAAAGATAGTTTATGTACATTTATATGGCATGTGAGAAGTTCTTTGGAAATTTTTATACGTATATAGTTTTAGTGTCATGAAATCTCTTCATATTTTATTATTCAATATCACTTTATCAATTGTAATATCCGATAAAGAGCATCGTTAGAACATCTTAGAATATAATATTCCAGTCAATAATTACTGTATAATATTAATAAAGATTTTGTTCTCTATAAGGGGAAGGCTGACATTATTAAAACAACATAAGACTGAAATATTACTATGTACCTGCCGACCTTATATTTTAAATTCCAATCGATTTTATGATAAATAGGTTATCGTTTAGGAAGAATATAAAAACACATATCACTTTGTATGGAATTAATGTATCTCTTATAAGTCCTGTAAGAATATCACCATGAAAACGTTTGTCATTTTTTTCATCAGTATATGTGCCGTTTTATCAACTTTCTTAAGTCACATTATTTACTTACGTTTTTGTCCTTATACTTCAGTTGAATACGTATGGGGCATGCATTTTCAAAGAAATATTCATTTTGCCAGATGTTACATTTGTGTACAAGCGAATTGTTCAATGCTGTTTTTACATTCAGTAATGATATTGTCGTTTAATTGGTACGAAATCAATTGAACATATAAAATGATAATTTATATTTTGAGTGTCTTGTTGTTTTGTACACAACATGTCTGCTAATAAATAGACATCATAAACAATTAAAAGTTTATTTTATTTCTCAATTATTTCAAATTGATAATTCATAGATACCTTTTTCAATTCACATAAAACAATTTTCAACGTAATGTACTTCTAACACAGTGTCAAATAAGAATTTATCTTTCGAAAACTTAGGTCATTGTTTTTCGTACCGTTCTGCCGTGTTTGTTAAAGATGCTATCAAGAACATCATGTTCCTCCTTTATTTCTGATAAAAGTCTGTCCCTTCATTGGTATCATTACGGATTATCTTAGCAATCAAAGGTTAATGTTATAATTACAGAATGACATGCAGTAATAGTGTTCATATGCAATTTGCTTTATTATTGCTTCATCGATTTAACGGGTGATTTGTCTAATATCAAATTAACTCATAGCAAGAGCAATAGTTTACATAAATTGAAACCTCAGTTAATGGTATAAAAATGCAATATGAAATACTAGGAAATAATATGTTCATATCTATGTAGCTAAATGATACTCAAAACGTTTATAAGGCCTTACTGTTTACTACAAAAGGATTGTTTTCATATGTTATTTATTATGATACAGCCTTTCACAATCTTTACTATGTTAGAAATTTCGTTAAAGGTTACCGATCATAATGATCACCAATAAAAATCTGTTATTTATTTTTCAAATATTAGAAATGTCACCATCTGATTTTTTAAAAATATTAATACATTATAACTACTCACCTCTTTTTGCATTTTTGCCCAAATTGAAATCACCTTGGCATAATTAATTTTGTTAACAAATGAATACGTTTATTTTTGTAGAAATTATTTGGTTTTTGTTTTCACTTCGGACGTATACATAATGAATTTATGTTACAATTGATCATTGCTTTTAACAATTTCTGTCATCTCAAATAAATGCATGCGCGTAAAATAGTCTCTCTTTTTCACAGGCTAAAATGACAGTTAAACCATTGTTTTTTTGTAGGAAATCTAATAAAACTTAAATTAAAACATCTTAAGATATAAATAAAATCAAGTTTTAGAAATACATAACATCTATATATTTGCTGTAACAGTTTGAGTTTTATGCATAAGAATTGTCACTTGGCCTTGCATTTTTGTCTTTTTCTTTGTATAAACAACCATACCCTTTGTTTGCATATCTTGGCTAATTCTAGAGGAAAAATAATATCAAGGTCATTTTGATGATCTTGTACGGGAAATGTATTCGCATTTGTGAATGACTGGACTGAAATTGCTTTTTCTACAGACAAGCTGGAGCACTCAAGTTGAAGTATTTGAACAGGTTGACATTGAAACGTATTTAGACAATAAGAAATAGTCTGCTTATTGCTAAAAGCCCAATTCATCACATCGTTTTCTGTATTATCGGAGGATTGTGTCAAGTATCTGCCGGAAAGAAATCAAGTGGTCTGACTAATGGGCAAAACCTTGGCCTTATTGTAAAGGTAATGAATACCATACCGAGGAAAGACAAATGTCTATGACTCTGAATAAGACATGATATGTTAAAGTCTGCGTAGTAACCATTTCCTACATTTCTAACAGAAGGTATCTCCTTTCTTCAGTTTAAAAGTTTATATTCAATAGCAATATTGTTTATTTATTTGTATCTGCATTTTGTCAAGAACCCAAGTCGGTCGGGACATAGTGTTCATCTATTTTTACTCTTATTGTTTTGTTAACTTAAGCCAGTATAATACTGTTATATTGTTAAATAAGTAAGGTACTAAAGCATAAATAACTGAGAGTACAGGATAAATTTGTTTTTGTATGCATTTCGATATTTTGATGCGCATGACTTTACGAGATCATCAATGTAATTGGTGGTCTCGTTATTTTGGACAAAATTTATAACTCAACATTGAGATTTTTAAAGCAATGTAAATTATTATGTGGGTTTTGTATTTGGTATGTTATAGAAAGCCTTAGAAAATTAAATTATATTTTTCCAGGGTTGTAGCACGGGTCAAGGGGCGGGGTAGGGTGTATGTTCAAACACTGATACTGCCACCTGTGGTGTAAACTTGCTAAATATGTCAATTCTCAAACGCACAAACAGTTTGACAAACTGATATACCAGAACGAATACTCTACTTAACCCACCTTTCTTAGATAAGTTTAAATAAAATAAATTAACGACGTTTTATTTCTTAAGATTCACACACATGATCACCGACCAATGTACGTTGAGGCGCTTATCCCATAAGTTAAACTCTAAATAACCAGATAAAAAAGAACGGATTATGAGAATAAATAACTGATGATTTAATACTATTGCCTTGAAAATACTGAAAATATTTGGAAAATTTTACTTGAATAACGCTACAGTTCAACTGGATAAGAAATACATAATAAATATAATATAAAACAGATAAGGGTCTAGTATATGAGAATTGTGCAGTGCAAGATCCGTTTTTTAAAACATTTCTTTATTTCCAATGTATTTGTCATATACTTAAAGAACAGAAAAAAAATCTAAAAGAAATAGAAAACAAACAATGAATGAACCGATTCCTAAAGCATTTCTGCATTTGGTATATTTACTTCTTGTTGTCAATTGAATATTATTGTGCTAGTCAGACATCAGCTTCTCTAATTCTATTGCAAAACAGTCACACAGACAGAAGACATCAAGGAAGTCTTGTGAAAATATAACAGTATCGCTTTATGACGATGTTATGTATAATTATATGTTATAAACGGGCTTATATCATGCAATGCCTTAGCTAGTACTCGTAGAGGTTTGTCGAAAATAAGATATAATTCCTCTGTATTAGATAGTGACAATGTGGGAGAAATATGCAATATAACTCTTTCTTTCTTACAAATAGATGATATAAATAAAATAACGTAGACAATCCAGTTCTTGAACCTCTAAGCATGCAATGAGCTATTCTTTTCTTATCAGTAAAACATATAATGTAAGGAAAATGATACACATATTTTTAATGTTTATGTTACTTTTCTACCAATATGGTTCACCTTTTATATTCAAAACCTTTCCGAATTTATATTGATATAACACCACCCTCCTCTTCAAATACGCCTGAAAAAGAAAAGAAAAAAAAAGACAAAAGAAAGAAAGAAACAAACAAACAAAAGCAATTCAGTTAAGTGCAAAAAACAGCGCAATATAAACTATACAATTTTTAAGTTTTTTTTATCTCCCACGAAAAGACTTAATCATACCTTGACTGTAATTATAGTGTAATTTCTTTTTTTGCTTTCATTGCTTCCAGATGTTTATGCTTCAAAACTGTAAGTGATGAATGCAATCCACCTTTAAAAGTTGCCCCGAGCGTTGTTATATTTTTTCTGGTTCTTCGAGGTTATTGATTTCAGTATATTTAGAGTTTAAATTTGAGCTTAGTCGGTGCTTGGAGGCGAAATGGATGTTGTACTCATGAACAGACTCATCAAATTGAATCTACAATTTTCAATTAATTTTGTTGAATTCGGGGATCGTCCTTTTTCCAGATTTTAAAAAAGTAACAGTCATCGTTTTTATATGCGATTATCCTTTACTGTTCTGTCCTTCCATGTTGTGAACAAATGAACGTTTTATTATAGTGGTGTTGCAAAAGTTCTTCAAATGAATAGGTGTCCGTTCATGCCTGAAATAATGTACGTAAGGGCATTTGAGGTCTTCCTTACGTAAGGGCACTTGAGGTCTTCCTCCACAAGTAAAGTTTGAAAGTCGCCATATGACATATAGTGTGCAACCAAAACATTAAACCAATGAAATTATCTTTAAAAACCATACTGACACCATTTTTTAAATATATATCACATTAGGTTTTGAAACTTTGCGCTAACATTGCATTTGCAGCATTTTTCTTTACTTCTTTACCATCTATTTCATAATCTGATGTTGAAACTGATGTAGAATCAGTGTTGTATAACAGGTTAATTTGTAATTGTCCAGAGACTGGTTTTATGACGGATATCATGTTTACATTTTTATGTTACATGCATTGTAATAAACGTTTTACTAATTTTGTTTTATTATATAAAATAAACAATCTAACATATTTCTGTTTTTAATCGGTATTTCAGAAATTTAACATTTTGATATATTTACATCGTCTATGTCTGTTTATATAACAATTATAACATGAATAATAATATTTTGCCCTAAAACTAATTTATTATATGCAATACATATAATACATTGCATATAGCTATGTCATACCAACTCACGTATCTCACACTTACTATTTACTATATTACAGATCTTTTGTTAGGGACCAATTGTTACGGCTGTATTGGTGTTCATGCTAAGCAATAAAAGTTTCTCATTTTTGGTCCGCTTATTTCAATTCGAAGTGAAAACGATGCTAATGGAAATCTAAAAAAAAAATAATTATTTTACTGAAAACAAATAATGCGTTTGTGTATCGCACTGGAACTTTTGTTTAAAACACTTGGAGACATATGGGGTAATTTGCCATTGAATGATAGGTCAATGTACGTGTTTTTAGCGACCAAGATATACAGACAGCCTCATTAATCGTGCAGAAAATGTAACAAGATTTATTGACAACATAATTATCCGCAAATGTTAAAACCACTGTATGATTTATAGGGGTTAGCATTTGTAGAACATAAAAGTGCGTTATTATTAACAAAAACAAGAGGAAACATTCGAATTAAATACTTTTGATAAATGATTAATCATTAACTGAAATATTTGCTATGAACTTTGAAGTTAAAATAACGTTGACAAAATCTATTGGAACAGTTTCCAGCATTGGTTTTAACTTGCGACTAAACCAAGTAAACTTCATCCCATGATATGACATGGATTAAGTTGATATGTAGTCTACATATATAAGATTGCAATCTTTTGAATGAAACCAATGAAAATTTAGAAACCTTAGTAACATCATCATTCTTAGTAACATTATGATTTCTACCTATCTGTTACGCACGTCAAACTGAAACTTATATGCCACTGTCATTTTCACTTCATCATCAAAGAAAAAAAGTTTTATCAAGTAAATACATATAAGTTACATCTGCATGTTTCTAATAACTGATGTATGCTACTCACTTTTATAAAAAAAAATGTCAGCTTAATTACCTCGACCTGTGATAATGCCCAGTACTGCAGTTAAAACAATATATGTACTTCTACAGAGAACTATTCATGAAAAAACCAGTTTGGTAACGGTCGCTGGATTAAGAAACCCTAAATTACTGAATTCGTAAAGTGTCTCCCCGTATGGCATAATTAGACTTTCGTCCCACATCTTTTCATATTCTTAGGAAATAATGTCATTTAATGTCCAGGCAGTCACTCAGAAAGGTTGATTGTGTAATTAACTTTCAGATAATTGTTATTTGTCTAGTCATAATCTAGGTCATGACATGATTAATAACGTTTTGCCCCAGACTATTAAGAAGCCGCCAAAAGTGTTACGTTGGCCTTTGGTAATATTATGATATAGGAAAAGAAAAAAAAGTATGAAAATGCATCAAGTGTATTATATTGAAATGAACAATAAAATTCCCTTTTTGCAAACACAAAGTCGATACCATAACGAGTATCTTTGGTTCAAGTAAATACAACACTAGTTTGATTATGAAATTTACAACTTGTACTCAATTACATGTACATATTTTTATGAAATGTATATTATTCTATACTAGCTTATACGAGAATGCACAAATATAAACATGTGTACTTAGATTGACAAGATAAGTATGCTGTTTTGAACAAAAGTATAACACAAATTTGATAGAACACTTTATATTTCGTTTCTAGTAAAACCATATTCAAAGTGAAATAGTACGACGATAGATTTCAATTTAGATCATAAGGTTGGTTATCTGCTACTAAAAAAACTGAATCTATATAAACATTTTAAAATACTTCTGTAACGAATATATGTAACACATATACTTCATAACATATCCGGTATGCGCGCGGTATGACCAGTAATATGTCTTTCTCGCCGTAATACGCAAAACAAACATACTGAACACATCTTTTTCCAGACATTGCTATCATACACGTAAATATTTTATATATGACGTCTTTACCTAAAAATGATTAATCTACCAAAACATATCGGCGGAAATAAAATATCAGTCTTAAATTAGGTCTTTTTTATCATATCTGTTCAATATATAGCGAGCTCCATTAACCTTTACCAACCTATTGCATGTGACATACTAATGTTGTTTTGTTTATGATAGTTTATTCTACATGTACCTTGTATACTTGATATTGCAAAACAACGTTTGTCATTGAAATGCCCATTGCAAAAAGTTCTTTGATATCTTTGAATTTGAAGAAGGTTGTTTATGAATATATTTCAAATAAAGAAGAAAGTAAGAATATTCAATTAAACGTTATTTATGTTAGATAACAATGATTCTAAACATTTTAATATTTTACATACAATCTGAGCGAAACAGGCCTTACATACCTTATTTAAAATATACTATTATAATTAATTGACATTGATGTCCAAATAAGTTGTCGCATAAAACTTTTCAAAGGTGTAACAATGTTTTACGTTACAACCATCATACTATAATATAAAACATATTTAAAACTACTTGAAATTTGACGTTCTATAAGTTGTATAACTTTTAACCTCATACAGATGTGGTTTGACATCTTTTCACCCCACCACATTTTGCGGCCCCAAAAAGTGAAAAATGTCCTATTGTGGCCCCAAAGAGTTGCTTTTCGTTTGAGAAATAATGTTAAAAAAGTGATCACTTTTTCGGCGCCGCCCCCTATAAAAAGGGTTCATCAAAGGGGTGCAAGAGGGGGATGTGCCAGAATTGTTTTGTACTAATGAGAGGCTAGAAAATGGCGGTGCTAAGGAGCGTGGACAGTAACTTACACTTTCCAGTACCGTCCATCCATGAACAGACTCAATCAAACCGAGCCTGCAACATTTTCAATTTTGCCGTGTGGGATTCTGTTTTTCTTTATTTTAATGTCGATCTTAACGTAACGTGTAACTTAAAAGCCTTTGACTCTATCTCGATCAATTAATAAGTTGCAGCACTTTGAAATCAGTTTTGATGGAAAAAGATTGATTTTTGGCAATTATGAGATGTTTACTGTTGCTATGATATCAGGAAATTTAAGATTGAGCTTGCTTTTATTGTCCATTCAACGTTTGTGCCATGTTGAATCAGTATTGAAGCATTTTTCATAGTTTCATTGATGTTTGAACTTGTAACAGGAGGCTTTTCAATGTAAACAGCCATTTTTCACAATATACTTATGCAGTAAAAGGATAATAAAATCATGCTGTGTAAATAGATTAAAATTTATCAAAGGCTTACAAAATACACATTTTTATAAGTAATGTCACAATAATCTCTTTAAGTCTTCTCCACATTTTAATCTTAAATTATTAGTCGCATGAGCTTACTTTTTATAAAGTTAAAAGTTCCTTTTAAATCAACTAAATGGTACTATCACGCACTCAAAACGAAGAATAAGCAATTTCGAAGTTTTCACAAAGCCTATTATAACAATTTAAATAATGATTCAATGACATAGTGATTTGTAAACTTCTTTTTTTCTTATTTTTTAACGTCTTATGCCTGATAACGTTATTCTAATTTATATCTTTATTTAGTGTTGATGTTTTGATAATGCTAATTAGATCATTTAAATCCTTTGTCTGATAATTTTTTTTCAATAAATTTCCCTTCCATTTTAGAACTGTCCGTAAAATAACTGTTAATACAGCATATACAGTATACATGATCTTAAAATATTGCATCCGAAATTACAATTTCTTCGCTGAAATTAATTAGCCCTGTAAACAATATTACATATTTTGCATGCCTTTCTGTGAAAAAGTTTAAAGCTTAGATATTAAACACATTGTCTCATCTAAATGCAAATTTCTAATTTTAAAGATAATACCAGAAATAGAGGTTTCTCGAATTTGATGACTTTTAGAATGTTCAGCAACATGTCTTAAATAGTTTATGCCATCCTCTAGGGGATAATGTTAGAGTGTGCTAGTCGCATGTTGTCTTTATTTGTAAATGTCATCACTAGGAAATGGCAAAACAGCATAATTATGAAATATTTCCAATGACAGGAAGCCATATATATAAGATATAAAAAAAGATAAACAAGGAAGTGCAGCATCCAAAGAACGCATGACAAAACACAGAACCACCAGCAAGGAGCCAATAGGACGCCAAACAGGACAGGGTACACTGGCAAACCTAAGACGAGATGTCATTTGAAATTATCCACAATAGGAAATCATAGAATCCTACAATGTTATTAAAGAAAATAATTAAAAGGTCTACAAAAGGTTAAGAGCCAGAGTTTTTATTTGGTAAAAACACATTCGACTAAAAAACTAAATTTCTAACCGCATTACCAGGCCATATCATGGATACATTTTCTATACACACGATCTCGTACATTAATTCCTTAAAAAAATAGTTTGACTGTTATCACTATTTATCTGAAGATATAAAATAAAAGAAAATGAGCGCAGATGTATTTAAAACTAATACAATTTTTTTCTTTTTTTCATATCTGAAGCCATAAAATATTTAAAATTCCGCTATTACAAATCGCATAACGGAATACTTGTCAAATAACACACGTCATGAGAAAATTGAATTGATTGATTTAAAAATTGCAAACCCCATTAACATTTGATCTCTTCAATGTGCATTTTAACAAGTATTTGATTTTTATACTTACAAAAAACATGACAGCCTTGGTATTTTATGTTTCTGAATGTCAGGTCATAAATACCAACAGTCTCATAAATCTTTCACGTTAAAGTTCAAGAAACTGGTTCATATATTTTATTCTTAATTCTCATTAGAACATTTGCTCTAAGAAGAAAAAGAATCAGTTCTAAAGTAAAATGATTTATATACCAGACAGTTGTCATGTAACGCGGAATAAATTCCACTGACAGTCCCTAACCACTATCTTATTATATGTTACGTTGTTGACAAATATACTAATTCTTGTGTTTACTCCCCGTGACATAAAGTCGGAATCAATGTATGAAATTCAATACGCCTTTACCTTAAGATATCAGATATCAGATCAAGTTTGTAGATTTTCTTAGAATAACGTTTTGTGTTCCACGCACCTAATTTTGTAAAGTATCTAAAGCATTAACTGTAAGTATTTCAATGAACATAATTTGTCTGGACATTAAGTAGGTTAGATCACTATGGAACTCTAAATTTATATAGTTCTTGGCTAATCTGATCAACGTAAATGCAATAACACTTCGACTGTTTTCTGACTTTTGATGTAATACATACCATACTATACAAATCCCTTGCTTTTGATTTACATTTATCATAAATGACCATTTCATGGTAGTCAGATTTACGAGTCTGATATTTGGTAAATAAATAAATAAATAATAATAATAATAATAATAATAATAATAATAATAATAATAATGATGATGATGATGATAATAATAATAATAATAATAATAATCATAAGACAACTTACTTGCATAAATAAAATAACTGCCTATGGTATAGGCGCTATAGCTAATAAACTGACAAAAAGTATGAAAAGCGCCATGGCAAATATCTTCATATAATATACGTCGACTTAAAATATCTCTGATAATGCTTTTAAGATTTTTGTGTTTAGGCAACAAGATTTTGCACTTAAGTTGAAGCTGTTTAAAACATTTACGCGGTATGGCATTGAATCGAATTATGGAAAATGTAAAAACATCTCTAATGGACTAGTAAAACTCCATTCATAAACAAACGTTTAAATATTTTGAATTCATTTCTGTAATTGCGTATTACATTCATCCCAGTAATTTTCTTAAAATACTTTTTATTGTTGCATTTCTGTCTGGCACCAATAGAACCATCGATGAAACAAAATTCCAATTTATATATTAATTAGAAAATCTAAATAACAACGTATGAAAATTCTATAGAACCATTATGCCCCTGCTTATAAATTAAATTTTTAAAAGCTTTAATTTTACTTTTGATGTCATGTTATAGTTTCCAAAAAGATTTCGTTGGTCAATATTTGTTTCTGTTGTTTTTTGACAATTAGAATAGATAAAGTGATTTAGTGATGTTGTATGGAAATCAAAAATAAATACTACGTTGTTTATATTTTGGTACTTTTTTGACAAATAATTTCACATTCAGCGCAAACATTTCCTGGTGGTAAGCATTATCATGCAATAAATTATATTAATGTATCAGTACCGGAGTAATATTGGAAAAAGTATCTTATACTAAACAACCTACTAGTATTGGTCATCCTGCATGCTGAGCTGATCTCCAAATTCATTGTGAACTACTCCAATGTGCTTTTGCAGGGGACTTCAGTCGTTAAGAAAATGTTCAGAACGACAGAAGATGTTATTTGACCGTAACTGTCAATCTCTCACTTCTCTTGTATCATCGTGAGTAACCAATTTTCTCATTGTATTTCATAAGTATAAAAATTAATTCCGTTGTTAGTTTAAATATAATGCATTTTCTGAGGCAATGCTTTGAAATAGCGTTTAATTTACTCAAGTTTGACAGTTTTTCATTAATGTTGTTGTAATCATATTGTGTCCTTGTTAACTATATCTGTCATGTTATAAAATTTCCTATAGTCTGCAAAACACCAACTTTACAACGGATTTATTTATTTATTAATTCATTAAAAACTTCACAGATCTTTTGTCTATTTAATGCCTGTTAATAGCAGTTTATTTGAATTGAAAAACATAAAATACTATGAAAGTGTTATTTTTTTATCCACACCACATCACAAAACAAGAAGTTTCTTTAAAAAAGATACTCTGCCGAAATCTGGTTACCTTGCGTATATAGAAATGTTAGTATAGATGGACCGACAATGCCGTAATAATTTCTTGTAGGGTACTTATCTTGAAAAAGATTTATGTGTTTCTAAACAAACCTGTCGTGGTTCGGTAAGTTAACATAATTTCGAACACCAATACCGATATCTGTATACACAGTCATTTATTTTTATAAATACTTGATAAATATGCAAAAATATATAAAACTTATATCAAATGAAAACATCAATAATCATATAATATATAGGACACTTATTGAACATCATAAACCAAGAGTACCTGATAAGTTATGATATTATTTTCATTATTTTGGACGAAATTTAAAACTCAGATCTTGTGTAAAAAAAAAACTCAGCAAGTTCTTACGTAAAATAAACTGTTCACTAGAAAATGCAATGAGGTCTGAAGTATTAGTAAATACTTATAAGTAATAAGTAATGAGGTCTGAAGTATTATTAAACAGAACTTAACTGAGTTAACTCACTAGAAAGTTAAACAACTGTCCTGAACATTTTATTTTAGAACTATCCTTTATCTTTTATTTCATTATGGCAAGAAGTATCCTTTACATTAAAGTTTAGAACTGTCCTTTATATTTTATTCTAGAATGGCCAATGAGAGTCCCAGATTTTATTTTGTAATTTTGAAATGACCAATGAAAAGACGTCTTATATTTAGTTCTTCCCAGTAAATTTTGAAGAAAGTGAAACTGATTGGCCCTCGGCCGGAAAATACCGTTCCGATAAATCTTTCACAAATGCCATTTAAACATTACCATATTATGAATTGCTTTGCTCATCCTGAATGTCTTGAGGGAAACAAAAATACAATGAATCAAAAACCTTCACTAATGTGTCACATTAAAGGTTTCATGAGTACAGCCATAAGAATGCATCTGTGAATGTTTATAATTCAAAACACTTTACCACTATTTTATTAACTATCAAATTATGCTTAAAACAGTGCTAGGAAGCGTGGAAGGTATCTTGCATTTTCCTC
Source organism: Ruditapes philippinarum (assembly GCF_026571515.1). Taxonomy (NCBI): domain Eukaryota; kingdom Metazoa; phylum Mollusca; class Bivalvia; order Venerida; family Veneridae; genus Ruditapes; species Ruditapes philippinarum. The sequence continues at coordinate 34,517 of NW_026864438.1, forward strand.
TACCGGCTAGAAACATGCTCTGTGCTACAATTTTAATAATGACCATTTAGGCGTTCTTAGGAATTTCGTTATTCTCTGCAATTTACTACTTGTTATGTATATTTCTTTTTATTCTAAGATCGTCATAGCAGGACTTTATCAGAAACTATTAAATTACCGATTTAATTTCCTATCCAATGAGGAAACAATAAGATCTTCTGATCTTAAGCTTTACGTATTATACATGTGTATCTATTACGTCTGGTCATCACGTTAGTTTGCAATGTCTGCTGACAAAATGCACCACATAGTGTAACAAATTTGTCCTCAAACATAGAACGAGTTACATAATTCCATTAACTCACGATATTGTATGTCAGATAATATGTCCTGAAAATGTAAAGGAACTAAAAGGCGGATCAGAGATTTTGAATCCGCATATCACAGAAAAAACACCAAAAGGAGAAATTGAAAAAAAAAACACAAAAAATAACAACAACAACAACAACAACAACAAAACAACAAACAACAACCCCCCCCCCCTCCAAAAAAATAAAATAAAGCATCAAATAAAATCACACATAACATAGCGTTCAGTAAGTTTGAGTAGACTTTATGAAGGTATAAGATTTAGTAATATGAGCCAAGGTCAATAATGCAAGGCGTCGTTCATAGAAAGCAAACCCCATACAATCATATTTTAAATAATATGCATAAGACCTTGGTATGAGAGTTTTTTATCAATGATTTTCTATCATCGATGTCAACTTTAACGACAGATTATTCAACATATTTATTCGCAAACAAGGAACTGTTTTGAAAGTATGCAATCATCTAACGTCCAATTATTGAAGTGATCTGTGTTATTCAGAAAATAAATTGATAATACTAGACATATAAATTGTTCTCTGTCACTTGATAAGCCAAATTATTTTCCATGCCTTTAATTTTACAAATGTAATCGATTACGGCGCATATTTTCGGATAACTTTCGTCTGAGATAAGGATTATAAATAAAAACAAATTTGATTACATTTTAGTTAAAATTTCCTTACTTCTAAGATTTGCAAATTATGAAAAGATGCTTTATTGTGGAAATAAAGCAATACATTAATATTACATAATATCACCGTACTTACGGAACATCAGGATGGAGTGAAAGAGTGAAAGACATACATGCTCATATTTACTAAGAGTACGAAGGAAGTTTAAGTTAACTCCTTCCTGTGGCTGACCTGTAGTAAAAATACTTGTTTTATAAGGGACGAAAAGATTATATTTCACGATGAGAAGATATTTAATTGTGTTAACGTCAGTTGTACCTTCTAGCAGACCAAATGTAAACGATTGGTGACAAGACTCGGTTCGTAACTTTATTCATCTAATAAAATGTCTTCACAAGAATTTACATTTTACTGCTGTATCCATCTTATTTAAAACTATTTTATTGCAAAATGCGTCTATCAAGTTCCTTGCATCCGCAATTAATTGACTGAAATGTACTTTTAATGATTCCAATATTGTTTTGCACTTTATTGATCACAACGAAGAGAGGGATGGAAACAATGTGCCTCGTGATTTGCATGTGCATCGGTTACGTAATATTCAAAGAAGTTTTGTATTGCTTTTTGGAAAACAAATTTGGCTCAGGCTTCAGTGGAACAACTAAAATAACATATGTTGCTTGTTTGAAACAGATAAGCAGCAATACCACATTTTATGCACTTAATGTCTCCACTTAATCTTGGTTAAAGATAAGAGAATCAGAAATACCATTAATAGACGTTTTTCCTCTAAGAGAAATAAATTAACACTGATTTTATAGAATTATAAAGAATTATCATTTGACTTAAAACAAAAATGGCAAGATTTCTTTTCATTTTCAATAAATTGCGTTCTTAGAATCTATATTGTGTTTATGTGCAATATAAAAACGTGTCAGTTATGTGCATTCCCATAAGGTGTTCAAACACACTTTTATATTTCACACAGACGTCAGGTCGCGTAATCAGTGTCTTATATAACGGTCATCACAAGAATTTGTCGAGTTACTTAATACGTATGTTAGTTTAAATGTCGATCCAGCGAGGGTAAATAATTAAAAAATTAAAATTAAACCCTTCCCAAAATCCTTAAGACAGTCTTTTTCAGAATTTAAGTTTCATTGATAAATCATTTGTCATAATTTGAATACGAAATGAACAGTTTTGCATTCATGTTAACCTTTAATTGGCTTCCTCAGTTGTCAAATGTAAGATTTTTATGGTAAATGTATAGTAAAATGTTATCGTTTAAATTTGTTACATCACGTTTAACATTGGGGAGACTTATAGATCTCAAAATCATAAAGCGCGTGTATATTTGTCATTCATAAAATACCCATTAAATTGGTGCGTCGAAAATTGCATTAGTAAAATATAATATGATGTTATTGATAAATAATCCTTATATAACACATAACCAATACCAAAAAGCATTTGTCATTATCTGATAATTAGAAAATGATTTATAATCTACAAAAAGTCGTTTAAATGTTATCTGAATGAAAAATAATTTAGAGTAACGATGTACTTTTATAATTGTATTAGGTAGTTGATGACTGATGAAAGAAAAGTGATAATATTATATAACTGTTTTAAGATTGAAGATGGCAAATCTGCCTTTCAGAAGACATTGATTAACTCAATGTTGAAGATCTGATTTTCTTGTAATATATTATTAAATACCATGTCTACTTTGTCGTCAAAGAATGACGAAATTAATTTCAGATATTTTGTTTAAAGTAAAGCCTATATGCCCGCTTTTCTTGTTCCTCCGAGAAAATTCAAATCAATAGTAAAATGATTTAAATATCTACACAGTTCTAATGTAAGGCAGAATATATTTTATAATACTGCACGTTTGTAACGTCGCTTTTCATTGGATAATCGTGACGTTTATATAGTTTTATATACACGGCTGCTGTCGATTTAATGAAGAAATCGCGCTTTAATCGTCTAAAAATGATGCTTGCTGTATTATAAATTCGTTATAAAGACAGGTTATATGGTCGAATATAAACGGTTGTTTGCAATATAAAAAAACGTTTATATATGGCCATATAACCTGTCAACAATCTTTATAACTTATAATATATATTATGTTACATTGTTGACAGATATACTAATTACTCGAGGTCAGACAAGGTCGGAATCAATGTATGAATAAGTCTTTAGCTTGAGATTTCAGATTATGTTAGAAGCTTCTTAGAATAACTGTTTGTGTTCCGAGCACCTAATTATGTAAAGTATCTTAAGGCTAAACTGTACGTATTTAAATAAACATAATTTGTCTGGACCTTAAGTAGGTTAGATTGCTATGGAACTATAAATTAATATATTTCTAGGCTATTCGACAACAACATTTCGACTGCATTAAGATTAAGTTTTTGATATACATTTATTATAAATACCCTTTTACGGTAGTCAGATTTACGAGACTGATATTTAACCTTTGTAAATAAATAAATAAATAAATAAATAAATAAATAAATAAATAAATAAATAATGTAAAAAACCTAAACCGAACAAACATGTGACCATATGTGTAATATTCTAGCATTTAATTGTCATAATTTTCATAGTAACATATATTTTGTTCATGTTAAATAAATTATTTGCATTTTAGAATTTTAGAATAAAATATAATGGTTAAGGCTGTGTAGTTAATTGCCAAAAAGTATGAAAAACGCCATGGCATATATCTTCATGTAATATACGTCGACTTAGTTTGTTTGTTTGTTTGGAATTTTACGGCACGTCAACAGATATCTGGCCATATCGTGCCGAATGCTATAATAGGCTTAAAATGTTATGTAAAACTTTGTAAATGACAATAAAAATGAGCCAATTAGATCCTAGAATACAAGTTTATCTCTTTCAAATAATCAATGATGTTTTTTGATGGATTGTATTAAAGAGTTCTTTGAGTGAATTTACAGAATAAAATCTATTACGGGCCTTTGAAAAATCATGACATTCAAGAAGAAAATGCTTGACAGTTAAATCTTCATTACAACCTACACAGAAAGGGGCATTGTCATTCGTGAGGAGATAGGAGTGGGTAATTTTAGTGTGTCCAATTCGGCATCGAAGAGGAACTGTTTGATCATGGCAGTTTGACAGAGATAGAGATGGTGACACATCAAGAAATCGGTTTATATCGTGAAGTTTATTAAAAACGGCATTGTCCTAATTTGATTTCGATTCAGATGATACGAGTTTATTTATAGCCGGTCTAAAATCACAAGCAGGTAACAATAAGTCAGTTTTTTTGAAAATTTAATGATTGTTTAGCTAAAGCATCTAGTTTTTCATTTCCTCGTATACCTACATGACTTGGAATCCAATATAATTTAACAGATTTTGTTTTAAGTATATCATGAAATCGTAAAAAAAAGTTTCTTTATCATGATATTGTCAGATTTTTTATTTTTAATGGATATTAAAACAGGAAGCGAGTCAGAAAATATCACAAATTTATCATGGGTATGCTGTACTATGTATGACGATGCTAAATATATAGCTTTTACTTCAGCAGTAAAAATTCATGCATTATCTGGTAACCTCATACTAGATGTAAAATTATTTTCAAACACAGCCGCACCTACCTTGCAGCTTCTTTTGAACCGTCCGTATAAATATGTATAAAATCTTCATGTTCTTCCTTAATTGCTAAAAACTTCTCTTTGAAATGTTCAGGTGAATTTGATGACCTTTTTTTATTTGAAAAATTAATATTTATTTTCGGGGAATTATAAGTCCAAGGTGGAACATCCTCATCGTCATTTTGAAGGATACTGTTTGGATTAATTTTAAGTTTATCTAAATCATCTTTTAAACGAAGGCCTAATCGTTTAATTGCCTTTGGTTTGTTAACAATTTTTTTCAGTATAACTTGGTTTGAAAATAATACTTTTAGAATATCTCTGATAATGGTTTTGAGATTTCGGTCTTCAGGCAAAACTATTTTGCACTTGAACTGAAGCCGTTTTAAACATTTACGCGGAATGACATTGAAGGCAATTAGGGAACATGTAAAAAATCGCTAAAGGACTAGCAAAATTTCATTCATAGAATCATATAAATCGATGAAATAAAATTGCAATTTATAAACTAAGAACATCTAAATATCATGGTTTGAAAGCTCTAAAGGCCCATTATGCCTCTGCTTACAATTTCATTTCTCTATTTTTGGTGTCATGTTGTGGTTTCAAAAAAAATACACATTGGTCAATTATCTGAACTATTGTTTGTTTCTGTTGCCTTTTGGCGATTGGTAGAGTTATAGTGATTTAGTATTTTGTATGGAAGTCAAAATACTAAGTTTCTAACATTTTGCTACTTTGACAAATGATGTTATATTCGGTGCTACCTTTTCCAGGTGATAAGCATTTAACATGCTCTAAAATCGTTATTTAAATGTTACAAAACTCATGTGTGCCTCTTCCAAAAAAGAGAAAAATAATTCGTTTCTGAGGCATAATGTTCCTTTAAGTAAAAAGTGGTCCAATTTTAACTCATGTACAATTAAACAATACTTAATGTAATCAGCAATGATATCTTTATCCATTTGTTGCATTTCGTTGTCGGCATAAGATGTTCATTTCTGTACTAGAAAAATTATTTTACCTAGAGGCGAACCTATATACGACAGGCTTTGAAGTAAAATTATTATCACATTCAAAAGGTCAACAAATGAAATTCCAACTTTACACTATCAGTCTTCTTGAATATTTCTGAATTCAATATTATTATCAGCTCAAACATCCTTAGAGACAATTTCGTCATATATGCAATTACATGTAGCTTTAGTCACGGATCTGTACAATGAATGCAATGATTAAAATACAGAACAGTATGAATGTATAATTGGAAGAAATTATCTTATACTAAACAACCTATTGGTCATTCTGCCTTTTACTATGGAAGCGTCCTGGTGCCATCTTATAATGTTCTATAAAAACTTAAATCCTTATGAGGAGTTTATAACAGTTTTAGACTCCTACGTAGGACTTTTTAACACCTACGTAGGAGATAAAAGCTAATTAGGAGTATAAAACTCCTACGTACTAGAATTATATGATCCCATGGACTAGGCCATTTTTTGTTAATTAATCATTTGCAAACTGTTCTTAAGAAACCCTGGAATAACAGAGTAAACACTTTTTAATTTAAATCCAGTTTATTCTTCAACGTTCAATTTTGAATGATACATAATAACATTTTACTATTATATTATAGAATGAATCACTTTCAAAATACAATTGTCCCAGGGCTAGGATCAAAACTGCGTCGTATCCTACAAAATGTAAACAAACGTCACCATCTTGGAACGAAAAAGGTATGTTTTTGTTTATTACTCTTTTTGTTGGAAATGACTAAAAACCAGATATATCTATTAACACGCTCCACTATTTTCCGCTTCGTTCGGTACATGTTGTTTGCACAACTATTTTGTCAAAAAAGGTTATCGAGAACTTGCAACTCAAAGAGGGCCAGAATTCTTATGGGTTTTTTTATACGACGCAGTTCATATTGCTTTATCCATCGTGTTTTCATTCAAATCAATTTTATACTCGTTTCAGAATTAACCATGAATTTCAAAATGTGATTTTACTCATATTTCATTAAAAAGAGATGCTTATTTTGAAAAAATAATGATTTGTACGAACTGATACAGCGCAATTGAAAAGAAAATATGATACGACGCAGTTGTACCTTTGCAGTCTTTTCAACAGGGATAATTTTGCCAATAAAATTTTATTTTATCGAATAATCACTTGCGCTTGATAAAAAAACTGATCATTCTTGGATTCGAGTTTGTTTACATTTTATAGGATACGAGCAGTTTTTATTCCCAGCCCGATTCCAATTAACAAGTACGTTGATCTTCAGTTAACAAATATGGGGAAATTAGCTTCATATATTACTCACTTTGCATAAGAGGTATCATTTTAACAATTAAAATAATTATAATATTACTATTACATTGTACAGTACGAATTATATCAATTTACATATGTAAAATAAGTTGTTTCAATACTGTAATGAATTATGAATATAATAAAAGTAAATACATTGAATAACGGAGTAAATGCCTTTTAATTTAAATTTACGAGATAGTTGGTTAAATACTCGCATACCAAGATCTTATAAATATCCCTTAAAGTATGAGTATATGGGGCTTGCGTTTTATGAACGACGCTCACCTTGTTGACCTTGGTTCATTTTAAAGAATGTTATATCTTCATAAATTCTATTCAACCTTTCCTTAACGCTAGGTTTTGCAGATAAGTTCCCTGTTATGTGTGGTTTGTTTGTTTGTTTTCAGTTTTAAACTCCTAATAAGCTTTTATATGTGTTGTAAGTCCTACGTAGGAATTATAATTTCCTACGTTAAAACGAATCAATATATCTTTATTACGAATTAACATTTCGTCAAAAAAAATTAAGTCCCGAGAATAGTTTTACTGTAACTCACAGACCCATGTGTAATTTATTTTATTACCCCAAACAAATCAGATTTTTATACTTCACAACAGCAGGTGTCAAGTGTTCTGTGGCAGCTGTAAAAAGTTGCCCTGTACTTCATTTCAGTGTTGTTATGCCAGCACTATTAAGTGTTGAGAATAGAGAACCGCTCAAGCTAGGGGGCGTGAGGGATGTTGCACTTATTTATTTTCCCTAATGTACAGACTCAATCAAACCATTCAAAGTGAAAAAGATGCTTCGAGAAATCTAAAACGTAAGTTTATATGGAAAAACAAAAGTATGCATTTGGTTTTTGCTGTGGAACTTCTGTTTAAAAGACTTAGACATATGGGAAATATATACCATTGACTTATAGGTCACTGTACGTGTTTTTAGCAGACATCCTCATTAATCGTGCAGAAAATGTAACACATTTTATTGACAACAAAATTATCCGCAAATGTTAAAAATAATGTATGATATATAGGAGTTAACATTTGTAGGACATAAAAGGAATGTATTACATGTAATAGCGAACACACAAGAAAACAACCGATTGAAATAATTTTGATACATTATCAATCATTTATTGAAATATTTACGATGATATTTTAAGTTAAAAAACGGTGACAAAATTTATTCGGACAGTTTCCAGAATTGGTTTTAACCTGCAGTTAAAGCAAGTTACCTTCATCCCATGATATGTTACGGATCAAGTCGATATACAAATATAGGATTGGAATCTTTTAAAATGAAAACAATTAGGAGACTAGTAACACCATCATTTCTACATATACATTATGCATGAAAAACTGATACTTATGTTTCACTGTTATTTCCACTTCATCAACAAAGAGAAACAGTGGTATGAAGTAAATGCACAGAAGTTACATCTGCATGTTTCTAATAACTGTCGTCTGCTACACACTTTTATAAAAAAATCAGCTTAATTACATCGACCTGTGATAGTGCCCAGTACTGCAGTTAAAACAATATATGTACTTCTACAGTGAACTATTCATGACAAACCAGTCGCTGGATTAAGAAAACCTAAATTACTGAATTCGTAACGTGTCTCCCCCATACCACATATAACTAGATTTTCGTCCAACATCTTTTCATATTCTTAGGAAATAATGTCATTAAATGTCCAGGCAGTCTCTCAGAAAGGCTATGTATTTACTTTCAGATAATTGTTATTTGTCTAGTCATAATCTAGGTCATGGCATGATTAATAACGTTTACCATGACAATTATCTTTGGTTCAAGTAAAAACAACAAATTTTTTATTAAGAAATTTACAACTTGTGCTTAATTACATGTACATATTTTTATGAAATGTATATTATTCTATACTAGCTTATACAAGAACGCACAATTATACACATATAGGCTTAGATTGTCAAGATCAGTATGCTGTTTTGAATAAATTTGATAGAACTCTTTATATTTCTTTTCGTGTAAAACCATATTCTTACTGAAATATTAAGACGATAGATTTCAATTTACATCATTATAAGGTTGGTTACCCGCAAAGCCGCTACAAAAGATTCTTAATCTGTATAGGCATTTTATAATACTTAGGCCATACATATATTGAATTCACATTTGTCAAAGACCAGTAATGTGTCAAGGGCACCAAACAAACAAACAAAACACATCTTTTTAGGTATTGTTATCATACACGTAAATGTTTTATGAATGACGTATTTACTTAAAAGTGATTAACCTACCAAAACATATCGGAGGAAATTATATATCCGCCTGAAATTAGAATTTTTTTATCATATGTTCCAATATAAAGGGAGTTCCATTACGCTTCACCAACTTTAGAAAAATAACTAATTGCTTGTGACATACTAATGTTGTTTTGTTTATGATAGTTCATTTTATTTTTTTTACTTGATTTCACGACGCAACTTTGTCTTGCAAAAAGTTCATTGATATCTGAAGAAGGTTGTTTATTAATATATTTGTAAAAAAGAGAAAAAAATAATATTTCAATAAAACGTTATTTATGTTAGATAGACATGGTTTGAAATATGTTAAGAATTTACATAAATCTAAGCGAAACGTACCTTACATACCTAATTTAAAATATACCTTTGCAATGAATTATAACTGATATCAAAATACGTTGCTGGATAATTTTTTTACGTTACAACCATCACACTAACTACTTGTAAGTTGACGTTCTTTAAGTAGTATAATACAATCACGCTGTGTAAAATAGAATCAAACAAATTAAAGGCTTACAAAATAAACATTTCTGAAGCAAATTTGTGTTTCAAAGTAATGTGGCAATAAAAATTTTCAGTCTTCTACGGTTTATAACTTTTATTAAGGTTGAAGCTCCTCTTTTATATCAATAAGATGGTACTGTCACACACTCAAAACGGAAAACAAGCAATTTTCAAATTTGTGTTCAAAATAATGTTGGACAATATTTTTTCAGTTTACTTCATTTTTACTATTCTCTATAACGTTAACTTATATATTTATTAGTATTGATGGTGTTAATTAGTGCATCTTTAATCCTTTGTCTGATAGAGTTCTTAAATGGCCCTTGCCAGCTTCAATTTTAGAACTGTCCGTAAGTTAAATGTTAACAGCATGAATACATTATCTTAAAACCTGTGCATCCGAAATTACTATTCTTTCGCGGAAATTGATTATCCCGGTTAACAAGATCACATATTTTGCATGTTTTTTGTGAAAGGTTTAAAGCTTACATATTATACACATTGTCTCATCTAAATGCAAATTTCCAGTTTTAAAGATAATACCAGAAATAGAGACTTTTGATATTTGATGACTTTTAGAATGTTTAGAGCTAGCATGTTTTATGTCTGAAAATGTTTATCCTTCCCTCTACGGGATGTTGCCGCTGTGTTTTAGTCGCATGTTGTCTTTATTTGTACATGGCTTAACTAGAGAATGGCAAATCATCATAAGAAATATTTCCAGTGACAGTATAGATACGAGTATAAAATATGAAAAACAAGATCAACAAGGAAAGGTGTGATTCAAAGAACGTACAACAAAATACAGCACCACCAGCAAGGAGCCCAGCAGGACACCAAACAGGACAGGGCACACGATCAAACCCCAGCCTGGATGTCATTATAAATTATTCACAATAGGAAATCATAGAATAGAGAAAATAAGAATCCCTAAAGAAAGTCCAACACAGAAAAATTTAAAATGTTACAGGCTCTGTTTGATTGAGCCTGTTCATGGACGGTACTGTCAAGTGCAAACTACTGTCCACGCCCCAAGCTTAAGCAGAATTCAACATTTAATATGAACTGGTACAATTTTGAATTTTGAAACATCCGCAGATGTGTTCCTATGGCGGTTTAAATGGAACCTTCAATATGACACGTAAGTGCCGTTCCATGAAAAGCGGCATATGGTCCCCAAGTAAAAAAATGCGTGTGCCCTAAACGAGTAAACAATGGGCGGAATTAAATAAATTGGAATTTTGAAAGAGGATCAGAGGTTATTAAGCCTGCATATCACAGATAAGACGTCAAAAGACAAATTTAAAAAGCAGGCCACATATCCAAAGGGTGATCCAACAGTATGCAAGTGAGGAATACAGGAACCACCCATTGGCAACAAGAAAATAGCCGAATAGAAAAAAAACTAAAACTCGTACCACAAACACAACAATAATGTCGTGCTTAACGATCTTTAAAGATCGGAAATATAACATCTCTGATTGAATATACGTGGCGACTTTTTACAGCCTCCACACGGCACTAACAACGCTGAAACCTACAAAGGATTAAAGAATACAATTAATTAGAAAGCTTACAAAAGGCTAGTTGGTAAATACACATTCGACCTGACAACAAAGTTTCTAACAGTATGACAAGATCATATAATGGACTCTTTGTCCAGTCTCGCCATCTCGTACATTTATTCCATTTTAAAATTAGTTTGATTGTTATCACTTTTTATCTTGAGATAAATGAAAATGTGCGCACATTTATTAAAACTATTACGGTAACCACTCTTTATCATTTTCCTTTTCAATATCTCAAGCCATAAAATACTTAATACAAAATGCATAACGTATTAGCTGTAAAAAAACACTAATCATGAAGAAATTGAATCGATTGATTGATAGATAGATTGCAAACCCCATTAACATTTGATCTCTTCAAAGTGCATTTTTAACAAAAAAAAATGATTTTTAATACTTACAAAAACATGACATTCTTGATATTGTTGTGTCTTAATACCAACAGTCTCATAAATCTTTCACTTTCAAGTTCAAGAAACTGGTTAAGATGTTTTCTTCACTGTTCGCATTAGAAAAATATTTCCTTTTGCTCCAAGAAGAAAATAGTCAGTTCTATTGTAAAATGATTTATATGTCAGACAGTTATAAGGTTAAGAGCACTTTGGAACTATAAATTAGTATATTTCTAGGTTATACTGTTAAACGAAAATACAATAACACTCCGACTGTTTTCTGATTTTAGATATCTGAATAAAGTTTAGATCTACCTATTTCTGTTATGTAGATCTGATTACGGTCTTCTATATAATTCGGATTTCCCGAGAAAGATATTTTAACCATGCAATCAAACAGGTTTTTTACATAGGGATTTGAAAGAAGTATCAAAATACCGTTATCCGTGGAAGTTAAACACATTGTTGATTTTTGTTAAAAAGAAATAATGTTTAAAGTAATTTTTAACAAATTAACTTGAAATAATAATTTTTTATTGGCAAGATTGTTTTGCCAGTTTACCTGTCGGCTATATGGACAACGGTTAGTTTGTTCTCGAAAGCGTGACAATTTCCTACTCAGTATTGGGTTTCCCTTGGTAAAAATAAGAAACCACGTCGCTTTCGAAATTTCAAAAGGTCGCCGATGATTGGCTATGTGACAGATCATCAGAAATAACAGATTTACGGGACTGATATTTTAACCTTTATAAATAAATAAATAAATAAATAAATAAATAATAATAATAATAATAATAATAATAATAAACAACTTATTTGCATGATAGATTTTTAAAATAAAATAACTGCCTATAGTATAGGCGCTATAGCTAATAAACTGCCAAAAACTATGAAAGCTCCATGGCAAATATCTTCATGTAATATACGTCGACTTAAAATATCTCGGATAATGCTTTTGAGATTTTTGTGTTCAGGCAACAAGCTTTTGCACTTAAACTGAAGCTGTTAAAAACATTTACGCGGCATGGCATTGAAGCGAATTAGGAAAAATGTAAAAACATCGCTAATGGACTAGCAAAATTTCATTTATAACAGACGTTTAAGAGTTTTAGATTAATTTCTGTAATTGCGTATTACATTCATCCTAGTAACCTTTCTTAAAATGTGTTTTTAGTGTTGACTTTCTGTCTGGCAGTATAAATAGAATCATCGATGAAATAAAATTGCAATTTATATTATGAGAAAAATATAAATACATGGTTTGAAAGCTCTTAAAGCCCATTATGCATCTTTTTTATTTTTAGTGTCATGTTGGGCATTTCCAAAAAAATTCTCATTGGTCAATTATCTGAACTATTTATGTTTCTATTGCCTTTATTTGCATTTAGTATAGTTATAGTGATTTAGTATTTTTTGTATGGAAGTGAAAATACTTTGTTGTTTACATTTTGCTACATTTTGGACAAATACAATCACATTGAGTGCTACATTTAATAGGTAACGAACATTTAACATGCTCTTAAATCATTATTAAAAAGTAACAAAACGCATGTGTGGCCTCTCTAAAAAGGGGAAAATCAATTCGTTTTTGAGACAAAATGTTTCTTTCAGAACAAAGTGATTAAGTTTTAACTAAATTAAAAAATACTTAATGTAATCATATTTTATATCAATGATATCATTATCCTATTCTGCATAACATGGCCGGCAAAGGATGTTTATTTCTGTTCTAGGAAAATTATTCTACGTACATTCGAACCTTTTTACTTTCGACTTTGAAATAAAATGATTATCACGGGTAAAAGGTAAACTGATGAAATTCCACCTTCATATTGTTAAACTATTACACTATCAGTATCCTTGAATATTTCTTGATTCCCTCTTCCTTCAGTTCAGTCATCCTTAGAAAAAATGTCGTTATCTATTCTCTATGGTCACGGACCTGTACATTAAATATAAATGATTAACCTTTTCCCTTATATAAGCGTGTTTCGACGGCTTTTTGCCCCCCCCCCCTTTTTTAGGCCTCAAACAGTGAAAAAATGCCCTATTTAGGCCCCATACAATGTTTTTCCTTCGAGAAATGTTGTTAAAAAAGTGACCACTTTTTCGGCGCCGTCCCCCATCCAAATATTACATCAGGGGGTTGCCAGAAGGGGGATGTGCCCAGAAAATTTTGGACATGTGAAAGGCTAAAAATGGCCTCAGGTCGATCTTAGGGTAACTAGTAACCGACGCTGAAAAGCCTTTTACTCTATCTCAATTCATTTAGAAGTTGCAGCACTTTGAAATCAGTTTTGATGGGAAAAAACAATGCAAAATAGTGATTTTTGGCAATTTTGAGACGTCTCCCCGTTGCCATGGTAACAGGAAATTTACAATTGAGCATGCTGTTACAGAGGCTATGGTGTAGTCAACATTTGTGCCAAGTTTCATTAGTATTGAAGCATTTTTCATAGTTTCATAGCAGTTTGAATTTGTTACAGGAGGCTTTTCAATGAAAACGGCCATTTTTCGCAATATGCTCATGGGGTAAAAGGTTAAAAAGCAGAACAGTATAAATGTATGATTGCTGCATTTAGATTGTAGAATTTACCTATACAAAACAACCTATTGATCCTACATTTTACAGCTGATCTGCTAATTCATTGTGAACTACTCGAATGTACATTTGCTGGCGATTTCAGTCGATAAGTCAATTATTTCACTGTAGCAATCCTCATTCGTTTCATTGCGAGGAACCATTTCTAGAGCTTTTGAAATGTTACAGTGACATTTGAAAGTGAAACAGTCTCAAAATATATAGAAACTATACTTAAGTCTATAAATTGATCTAATTACCTTGATTTTATTGAAGTTTATGTTTTAAAGTGTGTTTTGTTATAATAATATTATGTAACATTAACTTTCCACCGAAGGAAAATTAAATATCTCTTTGAACAATTAATTCCAATTTGCCATTAATTTTCCATCATTAGACGGTATCGTATAATGCTTTCAATTTACACACCATATCAAAGCGTGCCATTTTATTTAATGTGTTGCTAAAAAATTGCAACAAGAGATGGGTACTGCTAATTGAGGTTCGATTATGATATAGAATTTGTTATTATTATAAATTTTCTTATTAATTAAAAAAAATCAATTCCGTTGTTAGTTTTGATATAATGCATTTTCTGACGCAATGCTTTGAACTTGCGATTCATGTACTCAAGATTGACAGTTTTTACATGATTTTTTTTTTATCAAATTGTGTCCTTGTCCTAAAAAAATACTCTGCAGAAATCTTGTTAATTTGTTTATATAGAAATTTTAGCTTAGATTGACCGACAATGCCGTAATAATTGCCTGTAAGGTAATAAATCTTGAAAAAGATGTATATGTTTCTAAATGAACCTGTCGTGGTTCGGTAAGTGAACTTATGTTCTAACACCAAAATCCATAAAATTATATGAATACGTAGGCGGTAAGGCAATATTTTTTATGAATACTTGTTTAATATGCAAACATATAAAAAACTTATAGATAGTATAGCAAATGAGCACATCAATAATAATGTAATGTATAATACACTTATTGAACATCATAAACCAAGAGTACCTGATAAGTTCTGATATTATTTTCATTATTTTGGACGTAAAAGCTCAGATCTTGTGTAGAAAAAACTCAGCTAGTTCTTACGTAAAATAAACTGTTAACTAGAAAATGTAATGAGGTCTGAAGTATTATTAAACAGAACTTAACTATCTGAGCAATTTAACTAGAAAGTTAAATAACTGTCCTGAACATTTTATTTTAGAATTATCCTTTACATTTTATTTCATAATAGCAAGAAGTATCCTTTTTAATTTAAGTGTAGAACTATCCTTTACATTTTATTCTAGAATGGCCAATGAGATTTTCAGATTTCATTTTGTAAGTTCAAAATGACCAATGAAAACACTTTTAATATTCAGTTCTTCCCTGTAAATTTTACAGGAAATGAAACTGATCGGCCTTCGGTAATTTTTCACAGTAAAAACGGGACTTTGGAAACGCCCGTTGTGGAATAAAGTGAGGATCAATAAATCAAATTATATATTTTTTTCTTACAAATCGTTTATGTTTTAAGCGATATTAAGACAATATTTATTACATAGTATGCACTTATATAATTTTAAACGTTACCAATTTATGAAATGCTATGCTCATCCGAAATATCTTGAGAAGAAGAAAAAATTGCAATGAAACAAAAACTTTCACTAACGTGTCACATTAAAGGTTCCATGATTACCGCCGTAAGAATGCATCTGTGAACGATTATAAATTTAAAACATTTTACCACTAGAGTATCAAATTATGCTTAAAACAATGCTAGTTGGCGTGGAAGGTATCTTGCGTTTTCCTCCACCGGCTAGAAACATGCTCTGTGTTATTTTTAATAATGACCATTTAGGCGTTCTTAGGAATTCCGTTATTCTCTGCGTTTCACATTCTGTCAAAACCTATAACTATGTATATTTCTATGCATTCTAAGATCAGCATTGCAGGCCTTAATCAGAAACTATTAAATTACAGATTTTAATTTCCTATCCAATGAGGAAACAATAAGATCTTCTGATCTTTAATCGAAATGTCTGAGTATTCAGAAGCTTTACGTATTCTATCTATTACGTACTGGTCATCACGGTATTATGAAATGTCTGCTGATAAAATGCACCTCGCATTGTAACAAGATTGTCCTCAAACATAGAACGATTTATATAATTACATTTACTCATGACAGTTTCTGTCAGATAAAATGTCTTGAAAATATATGTATGGAAGTACTTTCATTCCATTGATTGTTAAAATATTTTCTACAATGTACCGTTTTATTTGGAATGTGAACGATAATTCAATTTTCGTTTTTTTTAAATATATCGTACATGCAAAAAGTTATCATATTATGTAGGAAAGGAAGCTAACGCACGTAAACTCGTCATTAAAAAAGGACAGGTTGTACGTCAATCTTGTCATCTCGAACTAAGATGATCCAGGGTCTAAATAACGAATTTAAAAACATCCAGATCAGCATGCAAAAAGGTAAAACATAAATATATATAAATAAATAAAACAAAAAAGATTCCTGAAAAGATACCAAAACGACAAAAGTGTTAATGTGGCAGACTCGGTTTAATCCAGACTGTTCATGAATGGTAGTGGTAATGCAAATACCATTGGCTTAAGCAGAATGTAAGATTGAAACATGCACACGATGAAATTTTGAATTCAGAAATATCCAAGTAAACAATAGCATTTACCCTAAACGAGAAATATATTGATGAAACTAGAAGGAGGATCAGGGATTATGAATCCTGCATATCACAGAAAAAACACCAAAAAGAAATTGAAAAAAAACGAATCAAAACAAACAAAAACAACTACACACAAAAAGGAAAATATCTGCATTAAGAAATTTTTGAGTGGAAAATATGAATACATATTTAAATATAAACCAATGCCAACAAGATATGTAATCGTTCATAGAACGCAATCCCAGTAAATCTTACTTTATTAAGGAATATTCATAAGAGATTGGTATCCGAGTCTTTTATGAATGATATTCTACTATCGATGTCAACTTTAACGACAGATAAATCAACGTAATTAATCTCAAACAAGGAACTTGTTTTAAATTATGCAATCATCAAACGTCCAATTATTGAAATGTTCTGTGTTATTCAGAAGATAAATTGATAAAACTAGACATATAAATTGTTGTCTGTCACTTAATAAGTCAAATTCTTTTCCATACTCTCGAATTCACCAATGTGATCGATTACGACGCATATTTCCGAATGATCTTTCGTCTGAAATATGGATTATAACTAAAAACAAATTTGATTACTTCTTTGTTGCAATGTACTTAATATTAAGATTTGCAAATAACAAAAAGATGTTTCATCGAAACAATAATATAACATTATATCACCGTACATACGGAATTACAGGATGACGTGAAAGAGAGCTTTGTTCATATTTACTACGGGTACGAAGGAAATTCAAGTGAAATCTTTTTTTTAACTGACATTGTTTTATAGGGAAAACAATTATATATCTATATATATTTATTAATTGTTTATACGTCAGTAGTCTGCCTCAGCAGAGCAGTTGTAAACAATTCGCAACAAAACTTGTTTCATTACTTTATTAATCGAATAAAATGTCTTCACATAAAACCACATTCAACTGCTATAACCATTTTATTTCGAACCACAATTTTATTGCAAAACACGTTTATCAAGTTCCTTTTATTCGCAATTAATTAACTTGAATGTACTTTCATTAATTTCAATATTGTCACGCACTTTACTGATAAGAACAAAGAGAGGGGTGAAAGCATTAGCACTATTGTTGCATGTTCATCGGTTTTGTTATGTTTAAAAGGTTAAGAATTGCAATACGGAAAACAAACTTGGTTCAGGCGTCATTGTAAGGAAAAATATAAACACACACTAATGTGACATAATATTTTTGATTTGTTTAAAACAGATAAGAGTTTATACCACGGTTTTCTGCACTAAATGTCTTACTTAAAGCCTGGTTTATTAACAATATAAGGAAATAAGAAATACCATTAATAGACGTATTTCCTCTTGGTGATATAAATTAACATTGAATTTATAGAATTATAAAGAATTATTATACGACTTCACTCAAAAATGGCAAGATATATTTTCATTTCCAAAATTTGCATTACCAGAACCTTAAACATGTATATTGTTTCTATGCTTAATATAAAAATGTATCAGAGATGTGGATTTTCCATAAGGTTTCACACAATCTTTTAAATTCACATGTACATCATATGCTAGTTCCCATAAAATCATCTTATATAACTAAACGGTTATCTCAAGAAATTTTCGATTTATTTACTATGTAAGTTTAATTGCCGATCTTACAAAAGTATAGAATCAAACCCTAAAACATATCCAAAATCCTCAAGTCAATCTTTAAGTTCAACGTTATTGATATTTTTTCATGTTTACAACACAAAATACACTGTATTGCAATCATGACAAAATTTGATTGGCTTCCTCAGTCGTCAAATATAAGCTTTTTATGGTACATTTATATTAAAACGTTATCAATTTGCTAACCACGTAACACCTTGGGGAACCACCTTTCACTTACGTTTTCAGAGTTCCTAACGGTCGTGTGTTTTATTTATTCGGATAATAAAATTTAACTAGATTTGATTATGAATTCATTACATATTAAGCTTATTTACATGAAAATAAATATAACACAAATTGAAATATATCCTCAAAATGTTACACACTACCCCCCCCCCCAGAAAAGATAAAAACAAAAACAAAGAAACCCTTTTTTCGTCCTCTCTCCCTTACTTGGCCGGTATCTCACTATAACAATTTTTTTAATCGTTTATACCAATCAAAAAATATGTTGCGGTCGACTGAGCCTTTTCCCTTGATATTCATAGTCCTTGTGTTCGGTTTAGACGTTTTCTCGCCTAACTTCTGACAAAAGTTTCTTCTGAACCGAATTTCAAGACGTTCTTACGAATTTAACTTTCACGCGAGTATTACTTTAAAAGTAATGTTTAAATTGTTATTGCAACGACATAGATATTTAAATATGTTTTAATAAACGTTTTGGTATATTTTGAATTTAAATGTGCCATACTGTATCAGTGGTTAATTTTGTGACTTGGAAATATTTGCGATTTTTGCTAATTGGAATTTTTCGCAAACATTTTATCACGCAAAAATGATTCCTTAATATGCAAACTGTTTTGTATCATTTAATACAGCATCTTACATGAATAAGTTTGACTGTTCAGTCATTGAGATTAATTTTTCGCATTGCTTGTTTGCTTAAGTTTGGTCTTAACAAAGCAAAAATGAAACAATATATGTGAAAATAATACAAAAAGGTTATTCATTTAACAAAAGAATGTTTTAAAATATGACAAAGAAATGTGTGATCAAACTAACAATGTATATTTTAAACAATTGTATAAGTAATCAAGGTATTAAACAATTGAAAAAAGATATTACAATAATAACATATTCGTACATGTAACATGTACCGGCTTAATTGATGATATCACAAAAACAGTATTTAATTCAATAAATCATATTTTCGAAAATAATTTGCATCGATTTTAATGAAATGAAAAAGTAAAGTTATTAAAATTATTTTATAATTGTTGTAATAAATGATTACTGTTGATACTCACAAAAAGGTTGTCATGAATGTTTATATACTGTAGGACTTGCTGTCTTGTCATACTTGATTAAAATCAAACACAATTATACAAAAGAAGATTTGATGCTCTTATGATATTGTAAAACAGTTTACCAACATAAAACTATTTAAGATAATTTTATTAGTCTATGAAACAAGTTAATTTTGTTATTAAACTAAATATTTGATAACAATGTTTCAAACATGACCGCCTAGTTGCTGTAAAACGTCATGCTGGATTCAAATCATTAAAATCTAGCTGAATCTTGATTTTAGTGATGGGAGATTTAGGAACGAAAGCTTTGTTTTATTTAGGCTTAAGTTCACCTGATTGGTTTTCCTTGATAACTAACCTCTAATCACCGATTAAAAGTGACCGATAAATGACGAGCCAAAACGCCTTTTCATTCAAGGGCCATAAAACATTCAAACAAATACCCCGTTTAATATGCGCAAGTGCTTGACGTACCGTTGATCTGTTAAAATATTTTGTTCATTTAAACTGGTTTATTGGTACAAATTTTGTGACGCCGAACGGACCACGGAGAAGTCATCCCTATGTGTGTGTCTACAGTATAGTCACTTACAACGAATAGACTGAAATAAGCAAGTTGCTTAAATTAAGTTTGTCATACTTAGCTTGATTAAATCAGAAACCATTAAATTAGATATTTTAATGTCCTATTCAATGAGGAAACAACACGATTGCCTGATCTTAAATAGAAATGTCTAAGTATTCAGAAGCTTTACGTATTCAATATTTTACATAGGGATATATCTGGTCATCACTGTTGTATGTCTGCTTTTAAAATGCACCACTCCTCGTACTAACAAGAGTGTCCTTAAACGGAGAACGAATTACATAATTCCATTAGCTCGTGATATTTCTTTCAAATAAGATGTCTAGAGAAATGTATGAAATGACTTCATTCAATTGATGTCCAAAGTATTTTCTATAATTTAAGAATATATTAATGTTGTGTTTGAAAAATACAGATAAAATACATATATGCAGGGAAAAACTACAATAAAACTACGTTTCTTAATTTCATTTTTGTAATAGTGCAGTGAAAGTTGAGAAAACCGGACGACTTTTGGACCGAGGGTTTTGTCCGGTTTTCACAGCGGTTCGGTTTTCTCAATGTCCGTTTAGAATCCTATTTACCGAGCAGTGACTTACAACGGATGCTGTATATTTGCATTTTCATGATCATAATTTTATACGTAAATTGCTAAAGAAATGATAAATTACAAAGTAACATATTTTATTTATTTTTGTCACTATATTGCATCTTAATACAATAAAATTTTGATTTAAAACGAACAGCAGTTACCTTATATCGATTCAGTCCTATTATATCCGCACTTGTTTACATTTGGATACTAGATAATGACTTAACGAACATAGTTTACTTTGTTATTTTGTAAATATTGCAAATGTTTTATTTAAAGGTCTGGCAAAGTTTCACTGTCTTAAATTAATTCAACTTGGTCACTTTTAGAAAACTATCGTCTTATTCTTTTTGGCGATGGAATTGTCCTTGGCGCCGATAAATGTCTTTTCCGTTGTATTGATATTTTGGAAAATGAATATACAAAAGCAACGCAGTATAAAACTTAATACAGTATAAATAGAATCATCGATGAATAATCATGTTGGGAGTTTAAAAAATACACATTGGCCAAATTAACTGAATTGTTTATGTTTCTATTGCCTTTTGGCATTTACTATACATGTAGTTATAGTGATTAAGTATTTTGTATGGAAGTCAAATTACTTTGTTGTTTACACTTTGCTACTTATTTTGACAGATATGATTACATTCAGTGCTACATTTAATAGGTAACGAACATTTAACATGCTCTAAAATCATTATTTAAAATTAACAAAACGTATGTGTGGCCTCTCTAAAAAAGGGAAAAATCAATACATTTTTGAGCCAAAATGTTCTTTTCAGAAAATGTTATAAAGTTTTATCTAAATTTAACAATGTATTTTATATTTTATATCAATGCTTTCTTTATCCTATTCTGCATAACATTGCCGGCAAAGGATTTTTATTTATATTCTAGAAAAAATATTCTACGTACGGTTGAACCGTTTTATTTTCGACTTTGAATAAAACAATTATCACATGTAAAAGGTAAACTGATGAAATTCCAAGTTCATATTATAAAACTTTTACACCATGGTGCATATCCATATCGGTACCCTCTTTGCGAAATCTGCTAAAAAGGTACCCTCTTTGCACATGCACAGGCCACTCTCTGCTAAAAACAAACCTGCGATAGATAGCCATACAGTAAAATTTCAATATAATAAGGAAAGAAGGTATGACACGTAGAAAAGATGTATACCACGGAACACTAGAATGTTTTATCTATGTGCTGATTTGTCATGTGCCCGTTTTTCATGTACTACAAATTCACAATAAGCTACAAAAAATCGACATGTCTTGCTTCGCCAATCACCTCGACATATTTTTTGGGCTGAAATGAACGTAATGAACGTAATAATGTATTATTACTCAAAATCACTTTACTGACGGAATAACAAAATAAGGTCAAAAATGCATACACATATATTCAAAAAGTACGATGCAAATATAAGTGAAACCCCTCTTAAGCTGACGTGCACTAGTGTTTACCCTTTAGATGAAAAGTAAATTATATTTTGAAATGTGAAGTTAGTCAGTCGCCTGTCTCAGTAGAACAGCTGTAAAAAATTGAAAACAAGACTTTTATTTTAATTTTATCAATTTAATAGAATGTCTTCACAAGAAAGTACATTTTACCAATACAACCATTTTATATCAAACTATTTTATTGCAAAGCTTTTCAATTAAGTTACTTGCAAATGTAATGTATTTACTGAAATGTACTTGCAATTACTCCAATGTTATCACGTACTTATGTGATATCAGAACAAAGAGTGGGATGGTAGAATATTGCCTTGTTTATGCATGTTCACTGGTTATAAAATGTTCAAATGTTTTTGCGTTTTCAAAACAAACTGCGCTCAGACTTCGTTAAAGAATCGTACGGAAAATTAAAAACGCAGAATTAGGTGACAAGTTTGTTTTGTTATAAATACTTGAAATGTCTTCAGTAAATCTTGAGTTATGAAATATTGTTAGTATACATATTTTTCTTTACGTGAAATAAATTTACATTGAATTAATAGACATGGAACGAATTATCATACGACATAGATAAATAAATAGTTTTATTCTGGTAGAAAATACATGTCATAAAACAACTACAAATTCAATGTCAACATCAAGAGATACATGTAAATATGAAAGTGCATGTGTTGATGCCATATATTCAATACCAAGGATGACACAAAAAAAGGCATAAGCCGACATTAATAGTTTGAAAATGTTAAATTTATATTGTTCCTTGTTGAGGGCCTCATGGAAGATTGATATGTTTGTTCAAATGAGTTCTCTTGTTAAATAAAGTCTTTATTATTATTATTATTATTATTATTATCATTATTATTATTATTTCCATTGTGGTCCTTAGAATTGATCATATGACACCAGAAAGGCAAAAATATTTACTAATTATTAAGTATTGCACATAAATTATTCAATTACAATTTCTTATATCAATTATTGCACATAAGTATTTCCATCACAGAATTTATCACACATGTATTATAATCATAATTATTATGACAGATATGTTTGACAATGAATAGGTACTACTAAAATATGCACTAAACATAAAAAATATATAAATAAATGCTAGGTAAGATGACTAGATTAAAATGACTAAACAGATATTGATTGCATAAAATGATCCTTAAGAGATTTTTTAAAATTATCACGACTTGCTATGAACCTAAGATTTGTTGGCAACCTTTTCCATTCCTGACAACCATTAAATACAAATGTTTTCTTACCGAAACCCTTAACTCTTGGAATAGAATAACTGTTACTATCTCTAAACCGAGTGGAGTAAGAGTGTACCTCATTAGCTATTTGAAAATGCTCATTAAAATAACTAGGTGCACTATTGTTATGTATCTTATGTACATGACCAAGAATAAGGAAATTTACCCTCAGATGTACTGGTAACAACCAACTTCCTCAAAATGAGCCCTCCCTATATGAGTACGGAGACTGAGATTAAGTATAAATCTCACCAACTTATTCTGTGTGGCCTGAAGTCTATTTTTTAGATTTTGACTCAACCCTAAATACCAGGAGGCACACGCATAATCAAAATGACATTGTATTAATGAAGAAACTAAAAGCTGTTTAGTATACCTATTTAAAAATGAACTTTTTCTATATAAACATAATACAATACAACTTTGTATAATCTAAATCCACTACTTTTTAGATAATTGAAAATATTTTATATTATTAAATGCGGAATATCCAACAGTCTGAGCAGAAATGAAATTATATAATCATTATATAAATTATGGCTCAAAATCCCAAGAAGCTTATTGAAGTAATTTAAGCCACAATTAAATTGCAGCCGAATCAGAATTTTCCGTAGTGAATTATAATATGATATTTATTTTTTTTTATAGAATACGTTTACTAAAATATCTAATAATTTGAAAATAATTTATATCTACAAAAATTCGCTTCAACGTCATCTTTTGGAATATATATTGCTACAGGTAACATTAGTAATAATTCACAGTTTACTCGGCACTTTATAGCTGTTTTATGTAATAAACGTCTCGTTATATAAAGCACAATGTTTATATAAATAAAACAATTTAACCAGAATATCTACTGTTTAGATGAATAAAAAGGAAAGTAATTATGCTTAAACTTTATAACGGTTGTAATAAATGTTTACGGCCTATATTCGCTATATGGTTGATGGTTTTACAACTTTGTTGGCTTTGCCTCCATGTTATAATAAAATAAAAAAGATTATACGAAGCAAATTAACATAGTCGGAATATGGTATAGACAGTATAGGGAATTTATAGATAAAAATAAAATGTTTAAAAAATTTGGAAGATTGCATTGTTAAAAAAAACGCTTGTTGAATCATATAAATTTAAGCTGCAGCTTAGTGTGGAAAGATTCGGGAAGAAAATGTTAATACTTTTGTGTGTATCCAAACTGAAATATGACAATAATTATTACATTCAAATTATGTTATAAAACAATCATGGTAATTGAATCAGAACGCTAGCTATTAATGAAATGAAACTTCCCGTTCTTCTGTTTTAAAGGGCCAAGGATTGTTAAGGAAAATCAGATAGATTCTTAAGCTGCATTTGAATAAAATTACATCGTATGTATAATTGAGTTCACATGGCGACTGACAATTGAATTAAATAATATATTAATCTTATCTCATTCTTATACTTGATTAAGGGTTCTTATTTCTAACTATGAGTTTAAAATTTTGTTAATAACTTGAATCAGTATATTGAATTTTACTAATACTGTGTTTATCATTTCAATATGTCTGCAGCTTAAAATGCAATTCTTAAATAACATATTTACAAAAACATTGCTATAGATACATTTATGAGCTCTTATATAAATTTATTGTAGTCAGTACATATAATTGGCACATACATTTAGACTAAGTTAACTAACTTCTTCAATAGGCATCAATATATGTATTTAAAGCACGAATATACAAAATCTAATTGTACAAGTCATCGAATCACACATATGTAAGTTCATTGTTAAGCTTAACATTGCATTTCTTCATTTTTATATTTTGTCAAAGGACCCAAAATGAGGATGAAACAAATAGTTAAACAAATCATGCGTGAGGCTTTTGTGTAACAAAAAAGAAATAGAGACTTTGAAATATGTCCAAGAATGCACATTGAAAGCAAACTTGTTTAAAAACACATGTCAAAGTTTACCTGAATGAGCCATTACATGTAGTACATTAAATTGTCCTGGTATATACAGCTTGATGCTCTTTTCACTTGTATTCACTTGATGCAACCTTTAAATAGCTGTGGAAGGTTGATATCATATTTCAAAGACATGCCAACTCAGACATTTCATACCTTTGGAAAGGAACGCACTTTCTGTGAAGATAAAAGAACATGTAAATACTCACAGGTTTTTTCTACTTAGCCTGAAATGTACATATATAGAGTACTACTGCCGTCATCGCATTAAACTGTTTCCTTTTTCGATTGTATGGTGTGCTAAAAGTATATGAAAGCTTTATTATTATCATGTCACTGTGAAATTTTGCACAAACGTAATTGCTTTCTACGTCAAATAACAAAATTGTTCATTCTTGTTAATTAAAAATAAATCAATAAACTTCAATTATTTGGTTAAATTAAAGCATGTAATTTCAGCTAATATGATGTACATGTATTTCCTTCCATTATGATGTATTTCATATTTAACTTGTTTCATAAAGGATAATGATAAAGCAGTTTTACAATTTAAATTCTACTGTTGCTTTGCAAAATACAAGTATGCATGCATTTCGTTTAAAATTCAAAATAATCTTTTTTCATGTAATAGCAAACTCTATAAAATTCGTTACACCTTATACAAAAAAAACAACAAAACAAAAACACAGAACAGAACAGAACAGGACAGAAAATTTATTCAGTCTTATGCATATACAGCACATCGACATCAACCAATATATAAATACATTTGTGACAACAATGACATAGTTTAAACACATAATTATATACAAGTTACATAATCAAAGAGAGTCTTTCTAAAGTTTAGCTATCACAGAAATCGATTAACAAAAAATGTGACTGATAATAAATTACTCTTTCCGGATATTAGTAAATGCAATACATGTATAGTTCTTCCTCTACGCGGCATTTAAAAATTCTTGTCGTTTATGGAAAGCATTGTTACAACCAGTTTTGCAATAAAAACAAGTTTTGCAATAATTTTATTGCAAAACTCGTTGCGTTGACGTGAGTTTATTGCAATTTGATCACAACCGATTTTGCAATAAAAACAAAGTTTGCAATAAAATATTTTTTTCTATCGGATTTTATTGAGATTATACAAAAGGCATTATAAAATACATTTGTGTGTATTAAGATTCACATGCAGGGATTATATTCGGGAATAATGAATATATAATGCTCAAGCAATAATTTACATTCTAAATTTCATAAGTTTTTTTTATTTATATTATATATATATGATGAAAGAATTATCATCATGAAATATCAGGACATGTACATTTATAACAACAATTGTAGTGTTGGAAATTTTTGTGCTCAAATGTCTGTGATATACATACATGACATTTTAACAAGGTCTTAACTTACCAGTACTTTAAAGAAAGAACAAATAAAAACGAGTTTTGCAATAATTTTATTGCAAAACTCGTTGCGTTAACATGATTTTATTGCAATTTGATCACAACCGGTTTTGCAATAAAAACGAGTTTTGCAATAAAATATTTTTTCTATCGGATTTTATTGAGATTATACAAAAGGCATTATAAAATTTATTTATGTATATTAGGATTGACATGCAGGGATTATATATTGGAAGAATGAATATATAATGCTCAAACAATAATTAACATTCTAGATTTCATCAGTTTTTTTATTTTTATTATATATATGATGAAAGAATGATCATCATGATATGTACATTTACAATACAACTGTATTTGCTTAAATTTCGGTGATATACATGCATGAACTTTTAATAAGGTCTTAATTTATCAGTTCTTTGATGAAAAAAAACACAAGTTTTGCAATAATTTTATCAAAACTTTAAACAAATTGCAATAAAATCATGTCAACGCAACCAGTTTTGCAATAAAATTATTGCAAAACTCGTTTTTATTGCAAAACTGGTTGTAACAAAGCATGTTTTATATACACTGAAATTTTATAAAGCAATGGTTTACTCTCAGTTTTCATCAGTTCAACACATTTTACCATACTTGGTCTAACACGAAAATATCTTGGGATATACCTAATACGTAATGTATTATAAAAACTACATTCCATGACAAAATGATATTCATCTTCTATTGTACATTGTTCGCATAATTCACACAGTCTATTTTGTCTTTCTATATTTCTATGTCGACCGTATTCTACATTTAGCCAATGATATGACATTCTAAGCTTTGATAAATATTGTCTATGTTTCTTATTTTCAATTATTAAAAGATATTTTGATAGTTCAAACTCTTCTTTAATTTCCCTGAAAAATATCAAACTTGGGCTACCGTTCACTTTAGCCCGTCACTCTGAAATGTAAATGTCCATCAGTCTTAATCTCAATGTAGGTATAAATAATCTTGGCTCAACTGATGATGGAAATAACCACGCCTCGCCAAATCCTATTCTATTTAGTAATGTCTTAACTTTAAACAGCCAATTATTTTATCCTTTTTCACACCACAAAAACATATTGTTATACACATTTTGTTATATACAGTTTACGTTATTGTTAACAAGTTTAAACCAATATTTAATAATCCTTATACTCCAATTTATAAAAAGAGGCGTTCTTCCTGTTTCGCCATATATCGCTAGATTGCTTGTGGACATTTTAACGTTCAACACACTTTTAATAAATTTCCTATGAACTCTTTCAATTGTATCAGCCTTTGTAAATCCCCATATTTCGGACGAATAGCATAAGATTGGGGACACGTATGAATCGAATAAGTGAAATTGAATGTTAATTGGTATATCCATGCCTCTAGTAAATGTATATAGTGAGTGCACAGCTTTCCCGGCTTTACCAGATAAAGTGTCTATGCCACGCTTGAATGAACCGCCAGTACTGACCATAAATCCCAAATAAGTAAACGATTCTACCACATCTATTTTAATACCTTTATACGTCCATTGTTCGATTTCTGCTAATCGGCCACCTTTTCAAAACACCATTATTTTTGTCTAATCTATGTTAAAAACACAAAAAAACATCAAAACAAAGATCAACAGGAAAAAAAGGCGGTATTCAGTGGACGCATCCTAAAAAAAACAACAAACAAACAAACAAACAAAAGCAATAGCTGATCAGTTATTTACATACCATTTAAAATAATAAAATAATAATTTTCATTTTTTGTCAATTATTCTTTTGTTTGACAAATATTGAAAATATTAAATAACGATCATTTTGCAATAAATAGGTTGTAAAAGTCATGTCGGCATATAAAATACACTCATGATTGTGGATATAAAGAAATAACTATTATGGACATCTGCAACAATTGTAAAAAGAAGAGAACTACACAGTATATCCAATTAATGGTTACATGTATGTGCGTAACATTCCGCTTGACCATAATGTCATATTAAGTCGGAATTTCCGACATAGTTTGTCAATAAATCAGGAAAATTGGTTTTATTGTAACATGTTAATTGTCATTAATTGACAGTGAGCTATACAACACATTTGAATTTAACATACAATTAGTTTAGCAGATTAAACAAGAAGGCTTTGCTAATTTCTTAGTTTAGTGTAAAATATGTGTTACGGCAGTCGTTTTCCAACAGCATTTTATCACGGTACTGACTGCTCCGTTAATCTTAAGAGCATATTATCAAATGCCAAGCTCGTCAACATTCAGTTTTATTTATATAGAGAGAAATAGAATCCCTAAAATACGTTTAAAATGAAACAATTAGGATAAATTGCAATAAGTCAAACGGTATAGAGCAGATATCCAATTTTGAACATTATCAGTATCTACATGAAGACAAACTATCGAACACTAATACTTTACTTACCGATCTAAATAACTAAGATGAATGTATACTGAACCAATTTTAGTTTAAATATCAGATATATAGCGTGGTCTCCTTACACCAAGGCAATATCCACATGATCACATGATCAGTTGAGTTAAAATATCCACATCCTTGTTTCTTGTGTTTCTTTTTTTCTAGATTTTTTGACTGTATAGTGTTTTTAAAATTTATATTTTTATAATTTAATAAAACATTCTTAATAGTTCTTTAAATCAAACTGATGAAAACTGAACTAATTGTCACACAAAAATCCTCAATCACCCCCTCCAGTAAAAAAGGTGAAAAACAAAACAAAACGCACACGCACACACACGCGCGCGCAAACACACACACGCACGGACGCATACACAAACTGTTCATACAAAACTGCTTGAATTTCTTTAATTTGTTTAACATAAGTAAATTAGCATTTAGATTTTCTCCGATAAAGTATTTTTTTTAATGTTTCAAATTTAGTAATATAGCTTTGCTTCGTTTTCTTTGAAAAAGAAATGTTAATATTCTCGGTACAGGCATATATCAAATAATAAGATACGAATTCTTGCAATTTGATATCCGTACAGAGGATTCGTATTTCTCACGAGCAGCACGCATATTAATAGCATAACATTTTGATCAATCAGCATTCACTTAACCCAAAAGCCTTTTCACTACTTGATGTGATTTAAACATTTTCTGTCACCTGCGTGAGTACAAAAAAACTCTCTGAAAATATTTTATTTCATAGTTTCTCAAAGTAATTAATTATCATCAAGAGAAAATGTCAAAAAGTTGATCTAAATCATTTTTGTTTGTCAATGAGACAATACATACCTTTTGTTTTCGTACTAAATCCAAGGAAATCGCTGTAGGAGATCTTCTTTAATCTTCTTTAGTAAGTCTTCGAAATTGTTTCAGGAACATTGTTTACAAGTGCTTACTGATTTACAGATAACAATAACATTTTAACACATTAAGAAATGAAATGGCGTGGGTAAGAAGCAGTTATTTTTAACCACTCCTTAGTCTAACATCTCAAAGTTTCTCTTTTAACGTAATACACAATTATTATAAGCACAAACAAGCCCGACGGCGCCTTTAAAGACATCGGAGCAAATCTAATCATTTTATGAAAGTTTGGTCAGTGCTTTTCAGTGCTATTTATCTTTATCCGAAGTTTGTGGGAAAGCAACAAAAGCGATAAAATAAAATGTTCATTTGGTAAAATCAATGCGACGATATATTGTTGAGTTTGTACTTAAACGGAAATACGAGGTAGAAAATATATTTCTACTCATAGATTTAGAGAACCTTTATTGTTTTAAAGGGTAAAAATATAATAACCCATCTTTTTACGCCATTTAAATGTCCGGCTGTTTTCTCGTGTATTTAACGCAGAAAGGTAGATACTTAATTCCAAAGACTAATTGTGGTAAGTTCCATAAAATATCTAAACGAAAACAAACATTTAAAATAAGCACAAACAAAGCATTCAGACAGTTACTATTATTTGATATGACAGTCAAACGTGTTTAAGTTATTCAGACATATTAACAATGGGTGGATCTAAAATGCTCATTTTGTATCTAGAGTTAATTTCCTTTCACTTTATAAATGACGTCTTGTCTTTTATACATTAGGCCTTCAAAATATGAAATTTACATATATTTTTCTAACGTATTAATATGACCGATAATTGTCTGTCAGTTTTACATAGAATGTTTGTTTTTCAAAATAACGACAAAGAAAACATTGCGAGTTGATAAATATTTCAAATGTACCATGTAAAGCATGAACTATTTCCAATCATATGTACTGTTCTTTCCTTGTTTATTATTTACATCTGCATGGTTGCAGTTTGAAATTCATTTGTGAGAAGACGATTATGTAAAGCATGGCTATATTCATCATTAAAAAAAATATAAAAAACTGATTATTGCAATGCAAAAGTACATTTTGAAGCTGAAAAAAAAACCATACGATATGCCATTATTCAATTAGTTGAGCAATTTTTGGCAGGCAGAAGGACTGAGCATATCTTAGTAGTGTCGGTCTGTCCAACAAATAAAAATAACAAACTCAAAGAATTAGTCGAAAGAGCATCCGTTACATAGAACGCAAACAGTTGTATTTTGGAGTTACAATAAGTATAAGTAAAAACATATATAACTTGTAATATGTATTTTACTTACAATCCCCTAGTTTTAGAACTTACCGCGTATCCAGTAAAGATTGCCACAAGAATGAAGTCCATCAATTACACTTTCTTGACATATGTCGCTTCTTATTTACAAAACTGTTGTTTCAATATACCGAAACACATTCATATTACTTTTTCTTGAATTAATTGACATTGAAACAAAGAAGTTCAGCAAAAGGAGAATAACGTCTTTGCCATTGACATTCATATCATATAACCTTTTCGTACAAGATGACAAAAAGATGATATCCTCTTTACTAATGTAAAAGTTGTTTTTTATCTAAAGCTATAAAGTTCATGGATTATTCCGGTTTTTTTATCGATTGTTACGAAATGTGTTTAGAAACGAATAATAAAAAAGAATGATATCCCGAAAGTGTGTCTCTATGTACTTTAGAAATATTTCAAAGCTACCATTTATTTGACATAACTATTCTGTCGAATTAATAACAGATAAATGCATTCACAGAGAGCTTATATTAAAACTTAACAATCTCCTTACAAAACAGTGACAACAATCCTGTCGCAAGAAATCCCCATGGAAATATGTTAACAAATAAAATATTTGATGAAAAGAGGAAATATTAGCAAACTGCATGACGAATGTTTTTAATCGCAAACATACAGAGTGATAAGTTATTTCATGATTTTCATTACAATATATCACTTTTATAACCATTTGTAATAAAACAATGTGTAATACAATTTGTTTTCATGTCGGCATATCAGTTCTGCTTTAGTTTAAATTGAAAAATATACCTGATGTAAGTGCATCTAGTGATTTGCTCAGTTGAAGGTATCATTTGAAGGTCATCTGTAAACTTTGATATAATTTGAAAGACAAAGTTATACATCTGAGTAGCATTCTAGTGAATTATGTAAAACATGTATCAACACAGACAGGCGTTGTTCATTCAACAAAGAAACCGGCCTCTCCTCAACATCGCATTCATTTGTGAACCACACGGATGGCAACATATACACATGTAAGAAACATTTCTGCATATTTCATACGTATAAATAAAATTTAAACATTATATAAGGGACTTAAGGCATAAATCATTACAACAGTTTATACAGTATATCTTTGTGTTTTATTAGATCCAGTGAGATAGCTGCAGACATATTAATAATCTTAATGGTGGATATATGAAGGGTAAACCGTAAAATATTGCAGTTCTGAATGTTTATTTTTTTCATTTCCTGTACAAAAGTCATAAATCAACTTAATAGTCAAAGGTCTATAGTTAACTTATAGATAAAAAGTTGCGCTTTATTGTAGTGTTAAAATGCATAATAATTTGTTACTTGAAGTTCATGTTATTGCATTTCAACCTCAGTTAGAAATAATTTTGTAACACAAATTTGCTTCAAAATATAAAAATTTTAGATATAGATTTTTATTCAAGTATGTTCATAATTAACACAATATTGGTTCAAAGTATCTTAAATCATAGGCGCTGAAAAAAAAATGGTAAGGAGTGTTAATGCAACACACATCTATTGTGCACTTATTTGAAATGATTCATAATATTTATTGTTAGAGAGGCTTTTGTATAATTCCATGGGTTGTTGCTACATTTGTATTGTTGGAAAGAATTGGTTTTGCTACCAAAGTATTTGATTCCAACAATCATGGTATTTTAACAATGTCTGTTCATTACTTTCCATTTCATTATCGGTATTCCTCTTTTTACCAGTCCGATTGTGAATGAAGTTATCTTATATATATCATCTCCATTCCTAAAAGTATTGTAAAATAATTATGAAAAGATCAGCAAGGATGGGCGGCATGCAATGCACGCGTCCCCAAACACAACTCAGCAACACAGGACTATCGGCAAGGAACCCAGCAGAACATCGAACAAAACAGGGCAGACAGGCATCTTAAAAAAATCCCACTACTAAACATTAAATTTTAACAGGTTTTATAATGTTCTTTTGTCATATTTGGAGTAAGAGCTATACAGCAATACCTTTTAGATTTAAATATACATCAAAGATACAGTCCCTGGTAACAATTCAATGATCAGTACAATGACAATAACGTTCTTATACAAATATCGTCTGCTTGATCGATGTTGCTTTACCGTTAGTCAAAAAGCTCTGTTTGAGCTCTCTCACTTGTTAACAGAACGATAATTCTAAAAGCAAATAATTTGTATCGAAAAATTCCGAACATATTTAAAAGTATTCGAATAAATACAGTGTCATTTTTTCTCCGTGAATTTACTGCATTTTACAGAGAATATACTATCTTTATTTCGTTTTATCGATGCTGTAAAATTTATTTGAGACAGATGCTTGCTCTACTGTCTGCTGATCAAACAGTTTATAGTATGCACAACTGTTTCGTTGGAACTTTTATTACCGAAAAAAAAAGTTGTATTTCAAACATCCTGAGTTATTTATGAATTTCAAGATAATTAATAACGGGTACATAAATTTTCAGTTATCATCATTATTGACTGTTTCATAATACCGTCATTAGGTAGTAGAAAGTGCATCGAAACATGAGGCTATCTGATATGTACGAGAGGGCGTAGCCCCCGGGCATTAATCCGAGTGTTTTGATGTTCTTTCTCCTTTGTATCATAGTCAAACATAAAAACACGTTGCATGTTTCACAATATGAAACCCCAGAAAAAAGGAACCAATGAACGAGCATCTGAATATGACATTTCTTTCACTTTCCCTTTCTCTGCCGTCACAGTAAGTAAACTCCAGCAAAAATGAGCCAAACAATGGGCATGCTCTGGGGTGCGGGTAACTAATACCTGCACTTAAGTAAACGCAATGTGCATGTATATGTATACGATTTAACTCTGCACATTTTCAACAGAAAGGTCCCCAAACTATGATACAAATATGTATTTACGCATTATTTAAATCTTAACTTTGATAACTGAACTTACAAAAGTAAGAATGAAACATTTATCTGCTACATGAGTTGAAATATATAAATTGACGTATTAAGCAAAAATATTGATGTTGACTTAATAGGTACATGTATCTTATTTGCTTCTTACAAAATTATTCTTGAATCGAATGCCATATTTGTGGACCAATGACTGAAGTGAGTCAGAGAAGACTTCAATTTAATGTCAAACATAGAGATAGCAAAACAACAACGAGCGACATATTTTGTTTTCAATATCTCTGTCTGACCGAAATCAGTGCAATATATGTTTTGTTATATTGTGTAACGTCTATAAAAAGAATGGTTAAAATAGTCAAAAGGTAGACCAATTAATAACAAAAGAAAAAGTTATTGTTTGTTGAACGTGTTTAATTTACAAACAAAATCAGTGTTGTGTAAATTTTATTATTCAGAATGTCGGTTATTATTTCTATTTAATGTTTTTTTTATTTCTAATGCAATACCATGAATCATTCTGAATTACAATGGCATGTAAATAAAACTTAAACGAATAATAATGAGGCAACTCCGTTCGTAAATATCTGTAAATGATGCTTGGGCACAGCAAAAAACTAACCTGCCAGTTAAACTGTGTTGTAAATCTTGTTTCATAATAACATTGAATATGTGCATGAGTATCAATGATGTGCCTTTAAGGTATTGGCGTCCATTAAGGAAATAAATTCTTAAAGATGAAGGATAAGGAACAAGAAGTATGCATTTCCTTACACAATCATGCATTTAAGCATTAAATAATGCATAAAGCCAGTAATTTCTGATATCAAAGTTTAATGTTTTGTGTTATTGTATCTGTTGTATGCGTGCTGGTGGTCTGTATGCATGACAAATCTTAAATGTTTTTCTGGATAACTAACCACTAATTGCCGATTAAAAGTGACCGACAAATGACGAGCCAAAACGCCTTATTCATTCAAAGGCCATAAAACATTCAATTGAAAACCTCGTTTAATATGGGTACCGATCAATCGTTCATTTATATGGTTTAAATTAGTGGTATACATGTTGTGACGGACAAACAAACCAGGGAGAAGTCATCATTATATGTCTACAGTATATTCACTTACAACGAATAGACTGATATTAACAAAGTGCTTTATATAAGACTGTCATAGCAGGATTAAATCAGAAACCATTAAATTACATATTTAAATGTCCTTTTCAATGAGGAAACAATATCATCGCCTGATCTTAAATCGAATATCTGGGTACTCAATTGTTATATAGATATATATCTGGTCATCAAGTTGCATGTCTGCTTTTAAAATGCGCCACTCATAGTATTAACAAGAGTGTCCTTAAACATAGAACGAATTACATAATTCCATTAACTCATGATATTTTCTTTCAGATAAGATGTCTAGAGAAATGTATGAAAGAACTTAATTCAATTGATGTACAAAGTATTTTCCATAATTTAAGAATGTACTTGTGTTTGAAATATACAGATAAAATTCATATATACAGGGAAATACAAATACATTTTATATTTTCATATTTGTAATAGAATGTTAAAAATGTCATAGTAAATTCGTTACTTTTACTCTGTGGTAAAATATGGTTGAAGTTGGAAGAATGGTTTCTTTGAGACTTACAGGGTTTCTATACTGTTGGAACCTTGTCCAGATTCTGATCTTAACCAAATAGTGAGTCGTCGATCCCACGACAAGGACTTCCTACCGTATAAATATATCAGCGGGTGATTTCACCGTCATGTTTTAATGTGCAATGTTAAACTGGTACTATAGCACATAGCCGTTTACTTACCACTACCATCCATGAACAAGCTCAATCAAACCGAGGCTGCAATACTTTCACTTTTTTACAATCTTGGGTGTTCAGCTTAAATTCCACTATTACCCTCGTTAACGTTCAGTAATTCAAATGAAAGCAAAGTGACATTGCCGGGCACATGTCTTCAACATTTTACACTATGACAATTATAGAAGATCTCGTTAGCGCGATTTTCAAGACACTGTTGTCTGTCATTCAACTTTATCGTAAATTGATCACTTGATCACTTAATAATTTTTAATGCCAACATCATAATTATTTATAATTATTATGTAGACTGTCTAATCTAGTGTTAAGGATATTGTGAGTAGAAGACATGAAGATATAATAATTATATTTTCAAAAAAAAAACAACAACAAAAAAAACAAACAAAAAAAACAACCCCAAACAAACAAAGATGGCCGCATACCACGAGTCTTTTATCAAGCATTTCTTAATAATGATGACATCTTAAATGACAGATTAGTCAACCTTTTACTAATATGGACACAAGAAACCATTTGAAATTATGCAATCATCTCCCGTGCAATTGTTGGTATTCAGAAGATTAACTGAAAATTCCAGACATATAAATGAATCTTTTCACTTGATAATTCTTTTTTGCATGCCCTTAAATTCATCAATGTGATGCATTACATCGCATTCTCTTTCATTTGCTATAAGGATTATAAGTAAGCACAAATTGTTTAACGGTTAAAACGTACTTAATATGATTTGTATATATTAAAAAAAATAATGTAATGTTGAATTTGACAAAATAATGTAATATTTATCACTTTAATGACGGAATTACAGAATAAGATCAAAGATGCATACACATATTCTCAATAAGTTCGATGAAAATTTAAATGAAACCCTCCTTAAACTGACCTGCATAGTGTTTAACACTTAAGACGTAAGAATTATATTTTGAGGTGTGAAGTATAGAGATAGTCAGTCGTCTCACTCTGTCACAAGTGAAGAGCTGTAACAAATGAAAACACGATTTTTATTCAAATTTTATTATTCTATTAACATGTCTTTACTGGAAACGAGACTATATTTTCTAGTACAGCCATTTTATATACAACTATTTCATTGCAAGCTTTTCAATCAAATTACTTGCAAACACATTGTATTTAACATGTTCAAAGATATCAGTACAAATAGAGGGAGAGTAGAATATCGCCTTGCTTTTGCATGCTCACTAATAATAAAATTATCAAATGTTTTATATTGCTTTTTCAAAACAAACTGCTCTCAGGCTGTAAGTATACATATCATGTAAGTAAAAAAAAATACAAAAATTTATTGACATAGAACGAATAATCAGACGACGTAAGACAATACGACTTTGAATAACTAAATCGACTATTTATTCCAAGATGCGTTAAATATTAAAAATATTTTATATTATAAAATGCGGAATATCCAAAAGTCTGAGCAGCAATGTAACTATATACATTTTGTTATTCAAATAAAATATGGCTCAAAATCGGAAAAAAAGCTTATAAAAGAAATTTTTAAAAGCCATCATTCAGTTGTAGCCGAATCAGAATTTCCCCAGTGAATTATTATACAATTATTGACAAGTGAGCCATTGAATATGATGTGATATTCACCGGCAGATGACATATTGACCGAGGCGATAGCCGAGGTCAATATGACTTTCTGCCGGTGAATATCACATCATATTTAATGGCTCACTAGTCAATAATTGTTTTATTATATGAATAGGCTAAGAATTAAAAAAAAAACACGAAAATGTACATCCTTATATACATTTACAAATTTTGCTTCGTTGAAGCGCGGGAAAAAAGACGTAAGTGTTAGGCGTAAAACGACTACGCGAACGCTGCGCATACAAAAGTAATTCAAGTTTATACTCATCGATGCGGTTTAGCCTTTAAGTATAACAGTAAAGTAATGATATTTCAATCGAGAAATATGCCATAAAGAACAAAACGCAACAATTATTTTTTAATTAACACACGTAATTAACAGTCTACGGTGTATGGTCATTGAATATGAGTCTCAATCTATATTTAGACTTGGAAAATCCAATTCAGCCAGTTAATATGATACTACACCCAGTGAATATGATTTTGTAAAAAGTAATGTTGACTACAGTTTGGACCAATGAGATTGCAGCTATTTTTAGATCATATAATAATATATGATATTTCTTTTTTATAGAATACGTTTACTCAAATATCTGATAATTTGAAAATGATTTATTTCTACAAAAATTCGCTTCAACGTCATCTTTAGGAATAAATTGCTATAGGTAACTTTAGTGCGTAATAATTTACAGTTTACTCGGCACTTTTGTAGCAGTGAGGCTGTTTTATGTAATAAATGGCTCGTTATATAAAACACAATGTATATATTAATGAAACATTTAACCAGAATATCGGCTGCTTAGAATTAAAAAGGGAAAGTAATTATGCTTAAACTTTATAACGGTTGTAATAAATATTTACGTATGGTTGATAATTTTACAACTTTGTTGGATTACTTCCATGCTATAGTAACAGATTATACCAAACAATTTTAACATATTCGGAATATGGTATAAAAGTATAAGGAATTCATAAAAATATTTAGTGCAGATAGATTCGGGAAGAAACAGTTAATACTTGTGTGTGCGTCCGTTTAGTTTCGGTCCATTTAACCGGCTATCCTGGATAAATTAAAGTAATTATCGATTTAAAGTGATCGACAAAAATCAGCTTCTAATCCCGTATGATTTCTGAATCAGCGGTAAGAGACAAATGGTCGTAAGATTAATTGTTACTGAGAAATTTATTTAATCTAAGGAGACACATGAGATGTTTTCCGTCAGACTTGTAGAAATGTAGCTTGAGTGTTTGGCTCTATAGTGACATCTTGCGTTCAAGCTTTATTTCTCTAAGACTTAATTTCAATACTATATTTTTATAATGATTTATTACAATTGAAGTTCGTGATGATTCAGTAATTTGACGTTTATTCCTTAACGTTTTAATTTCTTTGACCTTGATAAACTCATTGAATAAGCTCTGATTTTATTTTTGTGCATCATTAATTACTACACAATCGTGGCGTCTACTTTGTGACAGAATGAAGGAAAAGAATTCGGATAATTCTAAAGTACATACTTATTAACATAAATAAGTCAGCTCACTATGTAAAACATTGGATAAATGATCCAGGAGTAACTTGTCCGATCCCCGGACGAGACGTTATTTCTCTTTGACAACTGAGATTTATAATTATTTGTCTCTCATGTCTGATTCAGAAATTATCTGCAGTAAAGAGTCGGTCAAATGCAGGGAATTATGGAAATTGCTTGATAGTAATCAAAGAACGCCAGTTTGGTGAATCTTCCGCTGAAATATGACACATATGTGTTGAAATCGGTGTAAAACATGTAAAAACAGAAAAAAAGACACGCTGAACTAACATATAAAGATTAAATAATATGTGGTTAATCTGCAAGAACTGGTACAGAAATGCCAATTCGTGAAACATCATATTCATCTTAGAGTAATCAGTATGTGCTATGTACAAATGTACTTATATTCTTTTTGATAACCATTACACCCTTTACAGGTTACCAACTAAAACATGACAATGTTACATTCAAATTTTGTTTTAAAAAAAAAAGCGCTAGTTATACATGAAATGACAATTTTCTCGGCTGTTTTCCTGTAATTTCTTCTAGGGTCAAGGATTGTTTAGGAAAAGCTTCTTAGGCTGCATTAAAGGTAAAAGTACATCTTCGATGTAATTGAGTTTACATGACGACTGACAACGTAAATAAACAATATAGAAATGAAATCTCATTCTAATACTAGTTTAAGAGGTTTTAATTCTTATTAAGAGTTTTAAATTTTGTTTATGACTTCAATCAGTATATTGATTTTTCCTTAAACCCTTTAATACATCTGCAGCTTAAAATGCGATTCTAAGATAATTGAAATATTACATATTAACAAAAACATTGATAAAGATAGATTTATGAGCGCTTATATAATTTATTGTTGTCAGTAAATATAATTGGCACATACATTTAAACTAAGTTTAGAATGAGGTAAACGGTCATTTAAAGTACAATATTTACATGTCAATTAAGAAGTTTGTATTCTTAAAAATTGAATCGATCATTTAACCAAAACTTCAACACAGAAGCTTTAATTTTTGGCTAATAACTTCTTAATTGATAGTTATATCTACAGAAATCTACAAACTATTCTTTGTTTCCAGATTTTTATACTTCACAACAGCAGGTGTCAAGTGCTGTGTGGCAGCTGTAAAAAGTTGCCCCGTTCTTCACTTCATTGTTGTTATATTTTTCTGGTCCTTCGGGATTATTTATGCCAGCATTATTTAGTGCTGAGAATTGAGTACCGCTCAAGCCGGTGCTATGGGCGTGAGGGATGTTGCACTTATTCATTATCCCTCATGTACAGACTCAATCAAACCGAGTCTGCAATTCTTATGTAATTTTGTTGTCTTTTGATAATAACTTCTTATCAATAGGCATATATGTATTTAAGGCACGGATATACAAACTAAATTTGTACAACTCATCAAATCATCAAATCAACCATATGTTAGTTTATTGTTAAGCTTAACATTGTTTTTCTTCCTTTTTTATAATTTGTCAAAGAAGCTAAAATAAGGATGGAACAAATAGTTAAATAAAACATGTGTGAGACTTTTGTGTAACAAAAAAGAAATAGGGACTTTGAAATGTGTCGAATATTGCACATTAAAAGGAAACTTTTTTAAAGAACACATGTCAAAGATTATGAATGATGAGCCATTACATGTAGTACATTGACTTGTCCTGGTATATACAGCTTGATTCTCTTTTCACTTGTATCTGTTATAGAACGTAGTTATCGATGCAACTTTCAAATAGCTGTGGAAGGTTAATATCAAATTTTCAAAGACATGCCAACTTAGACATTTTGTACCTTTGGAAAAAACGCACTTTCTGTGAAGATAAAACATATGTAAATACTCACAGTTTATTTCTACAGAGACACAAATGTACGTATCGCTATCAGTTTTTCTATTTGTAATAGAGTCGGTAAGCGATCAGCATGGATCCTGATCATACTGCGCGGATGCGCATGCTGGTCTGGATCCATGCTGGTCGCAAAGCCATTATGTAGGTTTTGTCGTGACGCGGCTCATTTTTATATTTGTGGCTCTGTAGAAATAAACTGTGAGTATTTACATGTTTTTTTTTTATCTTCACAGAAAGTGCAAACACACTTTGTTGGTTTTGTCGTGACACGGCTCATATATAGAGTACTACTGCCGTCGTCGCAGTTAACTGTTTTTTTTCTCGATTGTATGGTGTGCTAACAACGGTATATGAAAGCTTTAATTTTAATATATCACTGTGAAATTTTGCACATACGTAATTGGTTTTTAAATCAAATAGTATATGGTTCATTCTTGTTTAAAAAATCATTAAACTTCAAACATTTGGTTAAATGAAAGCATGTTATTTCTGAACTAATATGATGTATAAGGAGCCCCTTTACGAAATTGATTCGTTTTCACGAAATAATAATTCGTTATTACGAAATATTAATTCGTATTTACGAAATATTAATTCGTATTTAAGAAATATTATTTGGTAACAACGAAATATTATTTCGTAATGACGAAAAATTAATTCGTAAAAAAGAAATGTTATTTCGTAATAACAAAATAATAATTCGTTTTTACGAAAAATTAATTCATTTTTACGAAATGCTGATTAGTATTTACGAAATATTTATTCGTTTTTACGAAATGTTATTACACATGTACGTAATTATGAAATATTATTTCGTTATTACGAAATAATATTTCGCAAAACGAAATGATATTCAATAATTACGAAATACTAATTCTTAATTACGAAATATCAATTCGATTTTACGTAATATCAATTTGTTTTTATGAAATATTAATTCGTTTTTACGAAATAATAATTCGTTTTTACGAAATATTAATTCGTAAATAGGAAATATTAATTCGTTTTTTACGAAATCTTATTTTAGGTCATTGTGAGCTTGACAAAGAACATGCTAATCTCACAAATGGGTCATTTACAAGCCTTGATCGACCTTGCGATTGTAAGCCAAATGGTTTTCAAGTTATTTTTTTAAGAGAACAGGGTTTTTGAGTGAGAAGTCATTCTCTATATTAAACGGTCTCTTTTTTCCCATTGTCAAATACATGTTCATATAGGCAATGTTTTAGTATTTGAGGCAATTAATCTTGTATGACATGTTTCTTAAAAACAGAAACACGTTATATTATTCTTTTCTTTTATCATATACTCGTACATTAGTAAAACTAAAGGGGCGAGGGGGTGGGGTGCTCCAGCCTTTCACTTATCTAATCAATTTAAGTATGGGCACCGTGCAATCATAAAAACATAAATATTTTATTTCAAAGCTCAATAATTTAGACAAAACGAAACAGAAAAAATGTCTGTGTTTGGATTTGAAGAACAGGACCCCCATTCTGACTAAATTTTCCTAGCGCGTGCAC
Source organism: Ruditapes philippinarum (assembly GCF_026571515.1). NCBI lineage: Eukaryota > Metazoa > Mollusca > Bivalvia > Venerida > Veneridae > Ruditapes > Ruditapes philippinarum. The sequence goes on from NW_026864438.1 coordinate 77,603, forward strand.
TATCACGGCTGTGGCTCAACGCTATTGACAGACGGCTATATTAGTTTATATGAAATAGTGTTAAGTTAAAAATAATAGTCCAAGAAATCCGTGCATAAAATAGGGTGAATTGTGCACCTCTTGTGAAAAGCATGAAACTTGGCATGGTGGCAGGAAATAGTATTTCAATTCATTTAAGCCTGGGATCCACTTTTTAAAAATCCAATATGGCCGCCAAAATCCAAGATGGCCGCCATATATTAAAATTTTCAGAATATTTAGGTATTTCAGCTGTAGTCATACCTAGAATAGTATAAAAAAGCATCAGTTCATTAAATTACAGATTAATTTATATTCAGGCCTCTGATCCAGGTTGTGCAAATCCAAAATGGCCGCCAAAATCCAAGATGGCCGCCATTTATTTTTATTTTCAAAATATTAATGTTTTTCAGCTGTATTCTTTACAGGTCAGTATGAAATAGCACCACTTTATTATATTACACATTTATATATACTACACATTTATATATATTGGGTCATTGTGCAAATCCAAGATGGCTGCCAAAATCCAAGATGGCCGCCATATTAAAATTTTCAGAATGTGATAGTTTTCAGCTGTTGTCGTCATTACAGAACAGTATAAAATAAGACCAATTTAAAATTATGGTATTGCATATTTATTTATATTCAAGCCTTGGATCTAGGTTATGCATATCCAACATGCTTGCCGAAATCCAAGGTGGCCACCATGTTGAATTTTTCAGAATATGTTAGCTTACCAGCTGTAATCATTTTCAAATTAGTATAAAATAGCACAAATACATTATATTACATGTTTTTTAACCATACCAGCATGAAGAAAATTTTTGGAAGACGTATATTGTATTTGCCTTCGCTGTCTGTCTGTCCGTTCGTCCGCATTAAGCTTGTCCATCCTTCACAGGTTAAACTACAGGTGGGATTTCAACTTCACTTTACAGGAGTAATCAGTACCTTTTTTTTTGATGTGTTTATTTAAGGTCGCCGCCGGAAAGCCCATATGGGCGACCGTACACTCAAGTCGGGCCATCCTAGAGCGTCCCGCTGCGATTTTTCGTCGATATTTTCCAGCTTTATTGGTAAAGGAAGACCCCAGGTGCTCCGGGCATTATTTAAGGCACGAGCGGGCACCTGGGTAGAACCACCGACCTCCCGTAAGCAAGCTGGATGGCTTCCTCACATGAAAGATTTCGACCCGAGTGGGGATTGAACCTACAGCGGTGAGGGACCTGTGATCTCAAGTCAGCTGCTTTAACCACTCGGCCACGGAGCCCCCCCCCCCCTAATCGGTACCATCCCAAGTTGTGGACATCACCGTCACATTCCGCTTCGCTGCACAAAATGGCTGCCAGAGATAAAAGCAGAAATATCTTGCCCGGCCTTCACTGGTCATACTACTGGTTGAATATCAACCAAACTTTACAGGAAAGAGCAGAAAAATCCCTAGTTGTGCACACACATTATCAGCACATTTCGCTTCGCTGCACAAAATGGTCGTCGGAGCTATAAATAAATAAATATGGTCCGGCTTTCACAGGTCAAGTTACTGGTGGGATTTCAATGAAACTTCACATGAGTGACCATGCATAGTTTTGGGAGACATATGTTTTTGTGACAAAAACCAATTTAGTTATAAGCATCCGATTCATATTGAAACATGCTCATAATTAAATTGCTCAGATTTATTTTTACTTGATTTACGAAAACTCAAAAGAAACAAAGAATATTTAAAACAAAAAATGGAAGCCCGTGAATAAAAATCTCTTTGCTAATTTTAGGTAATTTCAAGTTCAAGCAACTTGCAATCAAACTAAGCTGAGCCTTATTCCAATGATATAATATGTAGCTGACCTCCTATTGGGTCATTGTGCAAGTGCTAAAGGAATGGTATAGAAATTTTTGTATATTTTTACCAACAGCTATGTAATTTTCCCTAAAAAGAAAACACTTCATAATAATAATTTCAGAGAATTCTAGACTCTGTTATTTTTATATTGATAAGAATAAAAAGTTAAATGTAACCCAACACTACTTGAAGTAGTTTATGTTCAGAGTCAAAAGTGACCAGTTCTTAAAAAAATGTGGATACTAGGCTAGTAAATTGCTGAAAATGTTAGAAATAATGATATTTCAACAGTTGAACATCAGGTTTCTTTTATACTAACTTAAGCAAGGTAATGTTTAAAGTGTTATCAACTAATACTAATCAGTATAAACAAGAAAACTTTAGTCAATTATCTATAATTAACACCTATTGATCTAGTACTGAATGTCTGTCAAGTTAATGTCAATTGTTCATTGTTATTGTGATTCTAGGAGTAAATAAAAAAAAATAAAATAAAAAAAGCTGAAGAAATGACAACCTCATGAATTAAGCTAAATGCGGCATGATTTCACTAGTTCTAGTGTACAGTCCTTTTATGACAGTTGTGGAAACCAAACAGAAATTATTTAGTCTAAGTAAAAATTTATAATTTGTTAAAGAGTTTCCATTGTTTTTGAAATACAAAAAACAACAAACAACTGAGATTATAAATCAACTATTATACTGTAATATCAGAAAATACATATGATTATGTAAGGCTTAATCAGGCATTTCAACTGCTTTAAAATATAAAAGGGAGAAATTAACAAGAAATTTAAGAGCGTTGCCCCTGGAATGCAGCCCCGAAATTCGCAGTAAGTCAGTAAGTTAGTATCTCAATCTTACAATTGGAATCTCATATCAAAATTATCAAATAGAAAGAGCTGCAAAAGTCTAAACTTGATCTCATATAAAGTCACGAATTACTAATCTTAATAATGTCAAACACTTAAGTTTGATTACAGAAAAAACCAAGGTATTTGTGTTCAATATCATTCTGTTTATTCACAAGACCTTGCCAAAATAATGACATAATAAGAGTCTCATTCTATGGGCTCAGGTTTAAATTTCTGTGGATGTTGATGCACAAAATAATGTATAAGTCATTCTGTTTCGGTGAGTCTACGATATGTTGTTTTCCGCATAAAGAAACTAGTTTTGTATTTATTTTAACTTTAATTTTTGTCTGTTATGTTTTGATAACAAGGTAACTGGGGATCATTATTAAAATCAGCGGCTTTGCATGGTATCAGAATCATGCACAATGACAAGAGCTAACAGTAGGACATCATAAAGTGTTAGACTGTTCTCGGTGCTTTATAGCTAAAAAAGAACCTAGATTATGAAGAATTCTCTATATTTAAAATGGACATAATTCTGTCAAAATCCATGATAGAGTTATTGACATTTAACGGTGACCTTCTATTATGCTAAAAAAATTACTGTATTAGGGTTTAACGTATTCCATCATGAATATTTTACAAAACCAACTTGCATGAAAAACTTGTAAAGCTGACGCATTTGGTGTACAATATCACTTGCTCCCTATTCTTTGAAATATCAAGCTAAATAATGTGCTGGCATGGTTTCATCCATAAATGCAAGTTTTTTTCTCTGTAAATGTACATCTGTATATGCAGTTTTATGCAGGAATACCACTTTTTTAGTTTGTTACATGTATTAAAAATGTTGACGATACAAATTACCTTTATTATAGAAATTTGTCAAAATATCCTCATTTAATGGCAGCCATATTTGATTTTGAAGCCATATTGAAATTTCTACCAATGCTACTTAAGCATTTTCCCAAGAAATTACTATTTTTGACCTATAATGTCAATTTATATCATTTTCTAGTCATAAATAACTTCATTCTGACATGCACTGTGTACATTTTACATTTTGGCGGCCATCTTGGATTTTGGCGGCCATCTTGGATTTTTAAAAAGTGGATCCCAGGCTGAAATAACTTGAAATACCATTCCTTGACACCATGCCAAGTTTCATGCTTTTCACAGAAGGTGCACAATTTTTTCACAAATTTCTTGAACTATAAGGGGGAAATCAAAAATCACTCTTAATATTGCATTTACATGCCTTATATTCAGTCAGGAACTTAGTTTTGAGGCCTTTTACCAACCATTACCAAAACACTTTGAAATCCTAGAAAAAAATTAATTCGTTTTTAGGAATTAATATTTCGTAATTACGAAAATATATTCGTTATAACAAAATAATATTTCGTAATTATGAATTAATATTTCGTAAAAACGAATTGACATTTCGTTTTTACGAATTAATATTTCGTAATTACGAAATAATATTTCGTAATTACGGTTTAATATTTCGTAAAAAAGAATTAATATTTCGTAAACCGAATTATTATTTAGTAATTACGAACTTCTATTATGATGTATTTATATCTAACTTGTTTCATAAGGGATAATAATAAAGCAGTTTTACAACTGAATTTCTACTTTTGGTTTGCAAAGCATTGCGTTTTTCTATGAATATTGCTTAAAATGAATTACGATATAGTTGTAAAGATGTTTATATCAAAACTGAATATGATTGAAAGGCATAAATTACAAATCATATCTTGAAGTGTTCTGTTTGTCTAATAATTATATTTAACTGCATTTATTGCCTATTCACATAGAGGTATTCACAAAACAATGTCACCTCGAGTCAAAATGCTTAATGTCCGGGACAACACATGCGAATCAATGAAGCTGAAAAATGTAGAAAGGCATGCTAACATCGAGACTTGCTTTTATCTACTCCCGATTAACACAACACATTACAAAGATTTATTTATTGAAAGAGTGATAGTGATAATAATACATGACATTAAATGTATTATATATTGTAGAATCCAAAGCTTTTGTCGACATACCTTGCTATTGCTAATGCTTGACTGATTCGATATAAAATGTAGTTTATTTTTAAAATACAAGTTAACATGAATTACGTTTAAAATTCAAAATAATCTATTCTCATGTATCAGCAAAATCTATAAAATTCGGTTTATCCTATACAAAAAAAAAAAAAAAAAAAAAAAAAAAAACAAAAAACAGACAAAAACAAAAAAACACACCAAAACAAAGATCAACAAGAAAAAGGAGGTATAGAATGGACGCATCCTCCAACAACAATAAAAAAATCAACAAAGATAAATAAATAAAAAAAACCCAAAAAAATACAACAACAATGGCTGATCAGTTATTTACATACCTTTTAAAATCATAAAATCATAATTTACATTCTTTGTCAGTTATTCTTTTGTTTGACAAGTATTGAAAATATTGAATAACGTTCATTTGCAAAAATAGGTTGTAAAGGTCATACCGGCATATTAAATACACTGACGATTGTGGATAAAAAGAAATAACTATTATTGACATCTGCAACAATTGTAAAAAGAAGAGAAGTACACAATCTATCCAATTAATGGCTTTCGTAACATTCCGCTTGACCATACTGTCATATTAAATCGGAATTTCCGACATATTTTGTCATTAAATCAGGAAAATTGGTTATATTGTGTTATGTTTATTGCCAGTGAGCTATACAACACATTTGAATTAAACATACAATTATTGTAGCAGATAAAACGAGAAGGCTTTGCAAATTCTTAGTTTAGTGTAACATATGTGTTACGGCAGCATTTTATCACGGTACTGACTGCTCCGTTAATCTTAAGAGCATATTAACAAATGCCAAGCTCGTCAACATTCAATTCTATTTATATAGAGAGAAATAAAATCCATAAAAACGTTGAAAAGGAAACAATTAGGATAAATTGCAATAAGTCAAACGGTATATAGCAGATATCCAATTTTGTACAAGAACAATATCAGTATCTACATGATAAAATTTTTGGACACATTAAAACCTAATTTACCGATCTAAATAACTAAGATTAACGTATACTGAACCATTGTTAGTTCAAATATCAGATAAATAGCGTGGTCTCCTTACACCGATGCAACATGCACATGATTAGACTTTATTATCACATGATCATTTGCAATAAAGTATCCACATCCTTGGTCCTTGTTTGTCTTTTTTCTAGATTTTTCGACTTTATAGTGTTTTTAAAATTCATTTAAAAATTTAATGAAACATTCTTAATAGTGCTATAAATCAAAGTGATGAAAACTTAACCAATTGTCACAATAAATCCTCAATCAACCCCCATCCCGAAAAAAAGAAAATCGTTCGTTTCTGTATCTCGAGTTTGAAATAGAGTTCTATCTGATTTCCTGGCGTCCGCAGCTGATGTTTCATCTTGATTTTTTAAGATTTTTTTATCATCCTCACTGGCACTAGAGGCATGTACGATGAACATTCCATTATATGTACTTAACTTATTTTGGATAAGAACGCAGTCGTTGACGATTGTTTAAGAATCGTCTGTTCCCGTAATTGCATTTTCAACCGACGTTGTCCTCTGGGTTTTGCATGATGTAAAATGTCTTCGTGATTTGGTTGTGCGTCTATATTCTTTAGCTGTTCTTCAAAACCGTTCGAGCAAATCTCCTGATAACAAAGGTTTTTTGACAGAAATCACGTTTGTACGGAATCCGATTATCTTTTGGATATAAAAATGTTGTTGGAGTAAGATAATTTGTCACCTTAGTGCAATAACTGATTAATTCCTATAAAATTTAAAAGGACTTAACCTGTTACTGCACTAAGGTGACGATATAGCGATATAGTGTTAATAGGTTTATTCTCATAACTGAGATAATAAATAAAGACATCTAGGATTGGAGCATAACAAAAATACAACTGATAATAGTGGGATGACTTGGCATTTAATTGAAAAAAATGCGTCATACGGCAAGAGGCTTGGTGTTGACGCGTTTTTAGCTCACCTTAGCACAAAGTGCTCAAGGGTGAGCTTTTGTCATCACTCTGCGTCCGTCGTGCGTCCTTCAAAAAATGGCGTCAAACTTTTCAAACAACATCTAAACCACATGGCCAATTGCAACCAAACTTTACAGAAATATTCATTGGGTGGACCCCTTTCAAGTTGTTCAAAAATTTAAATTCCATTAAAAACTCTGGCAACCAAAAGGAAAAACTTCAAAAATCTTCTTTTAAAAAACTCTAAGATCTAGAGCTTAGATATTTGGCATGAAACATCTTCTAATGAGTGTCTACCAAATTTGTCAAATAAAAGCCCTGGGGTGAAAAATGACTCCGCCCCAGGGGGTCTTTGATTTTCCCTATATGCATATAGTAAAAACCTTAAAAAATCTTCTTTTAAAGAACTCAAAGAGCTAGAGCTAAGATATTTAGCATGAAACATCTTCTAATGAGTGTCTACCAAGTTTGTTCAAAAAAAGCCCTAGGATCAAAATTGGCCCGCCCACTTACACACTATTTACAATAGCGCTATGCCCCAATTCATTCAAGCGGAAGTCAGTGCGCGCTCATGCGCATTGAATATCTCGAAGGGAAATCTCGCTCTCATTCTCCGCGAAATCTCCAGGGTAAACTAAAATGGCCACCGAAACAGCTGATTCAAATGTTATGAAATTTCTGCCATTTAAAACTTCAATTCAGAACGATAAAACTAAATTTACGCGAAAGAAAAGTGAATTACAATTCTGCTCTGGATTAAAAGTGATACCAAAAGAAAATATCTATGTATCAATTGCAACAATTCCAAAAGTCAGTTAAAAGGGAAAAGAAAAAAATAGACTGTTACTATATTTATTATTTCAGAATGTCTGTGAAAATAGCATTACACATGAACATTAACAGTAAACTTATTTAAAAACTTAAACATTATTGTAAAAAGAACTATCCAATTATTTAGTGCAAACTGTTTGTTTGTTAAATATATTGCTGCTAATAACCTAGCTGAAAGTTTATAAACTATTTCCATTGTAGAATGAAATATTTCCAAGATGAATAAGCAACATAAACATTTTGTGTCACAAAGAAAAAAAATATTCAAAAGTGATTTACTAAATATTTGCCATAGTTAGTGATTTTATTTCATTTAGATTTTGATGTTTTAACTCTTGTTTTGCCAATGAGCAGAAAAAAGAGAGTAAGCTGTTCCACTCAATTTGTATATTAAAAGTTACACTTAATTGGCATGTTCTTATGATTTATGTGAAAAGAAAACCAACAACAGAATTCACATTAACTATATATAAAACAATGTATAGATTATCTTTCACAGAAAATATTGAAAACAAAATCTTATAAACAATTCAGTTTGCTTGCATGTTAGTCAGAACTGAATTATGCATGAATAACTTAGTACGCATGGACGTTTTAACTAACTACAAGGTTAGCTTTTAAAAAAGCTAGTAGCGACTCTCTTCGTTATTTCTTTCCAGGGGCGTGTTTAAATGTAAAAATGACAGTTCTGTTAGCTGAAAAGACTTCAGCGAACATCAAAATAAAAGTGACATATAAAGTTAAGGAAGCCAGTTCTCTCAGTTTAACAAAGAGGAATATGAGTATATATGAAGATGTAAACAGATAGAGTGAAGTCCCTATGTCTATGCACATTTACTATATGGCCTGTTGACCTTGACCAGAAAAAAAATAGATAAGTAGAATTCATAAAAATGTCTCTTTATACGAAGTTAAGTTGTAATATGTTATCAAGTATTGGAATAAATGACAGATACAAGTCCTAAAGTATACACAAGTTGTCAATCAATTCAGCCAGAAAAGCCGGGATCCAATTAAAAATATAGGATCCCGGAAATTGACCAGTTCAAGAATATAGTTTTCAGAAAATCCGGGATCATATTAAAATATTAAGAGATCCCAGGAATTGGACAGTTCAAGAATATTGTTTTAAGAAAAGCTGGGATCGTATATAGGGATCCCGGGATTTGACCAATTCAAGAATATAGTCTTTGATTTTTCCAATTAATTAGGCATACAATTATAAGTATTCTGATTTTGTTAATAAATAGCTCTAAATATATCTATATCCTAAGTTAAATCAATTTAACTTTCAGTTTCAGTTTATTTCTAGAAATATAGGCCTCAGGCCCAAAATACAAAGTACAACAATACAATCAAACAGTAGAGTGATAAATTGCAAATACATTTGTTACTAGATGTAATGAATTGAATTTGTAAATAATAATACAGTATTAAGCTCTTCCTTTCTTACATTCATGGCATAATATATATATTTAGCAATAGATATTAATTCATTTATTATTGTTGATGACATGAGAGAATAAAATAAATGGTGGGAATGACGATATAACCATGTATCTTTAAAAAAGATAGCTCTGATATTGTTATATAGTGAACATTCAAAGAAAAAATGATATTCATCCTCAATAACATAAATGTTTGTCTTTAGGCAATGAAAGCAATATCTTAAATCTCTATCCATTCCAATATGTCTACCTTTCTCTATCATAAGATTATCAAATAAGCGTTGCTAAAACATATTAATGAAATTTAAGTCATCACCGACATCATGAGAGATCCATACGTATCCAAAACCAAATTGAAAAAGCATTTCTTTCATGTTGCCAGCCCCTGTTTTCCGTCAAGATTCGTGTAGTCGTTTTAACATCAAATAACAATGTTTTGGGTACCTATGATCTCCCATACGTGTCAGTTTTAACCAGTATTTAACACAATTTGTCATATAGATAGTACAGAGAGGTAATTACATACAATAAAAAACTTAACGTTTAATGGCCTCTCATTACGACAATAATCAACACAAATATAGTTTATTAGTTTTTTTCCCTTATTATCTTATACGATCCCGGATCCCGGGCGTCCCGGATCCCGGCCAGTAAATACATACACTAAATACCGGAAAGGAGGAAATGACCAGAAAAACGGAAAAAGAAAAAAAATGCACAGAACCAGATGTCGTTTATGTTAATTAACCAAACGAAAACTTACTACAGAGTAAACATGACTGGTGAAATCGCTATATCAAAAGTCAGTGTAAACATGATTTACTGAAAAGAATCAATGAAAACGAACATTTTAATCATCAATATATCTTTGCGCTAAAAACAATACTTGCCGCTTTTTAAAAATGGCGTGAAAATGGAAGGTTTTTTGACGCTGTATAAGATCAAATTTGATTGGCTAAATAATTTTGGATTCTAGCCCTGATAGATAAATTTTGTAGAAAGCTGGAAGCTAAGCTTCGATTAAATTTTTGGATTGATTCGGAGTTTTAGGTTGTTTCTCAGTAAAATCCTAACGTAATACCGGCTTGCCGTGGCGAGCCGGCACAAAATGATGATGATCATGCCATTAAAAAGCTAATTAAGTATGGAGCATTCCACATTGAAATATACATAAGTGTTTGAATTCTAAGTTTAAAAAGCAAAACTGAATTTACAACAAAAGTTCAATGCAAAGGTTTTCCTGTCAATTTTTCTAGTGTCTTTTATAATTGTGTGATAATTCAATGATGAGTATGGGAAACTCAAAGAACAAGAAAATTGGCACCAATTTGCATTTATTAAAATATTGAAATAAGTACATTTTGATCCTTGTTTATTGTATTAATTTAATAAACATAAAATCTAACATATTTTTATATAATTAATGACATTTAAAATAATTTTCATTCAGTACCTGTTATTTCAAACACTTATACATCTTTCAGCCGAGTTAGTAAAGAATTAAATACATCACAAACATTAAAACTGAAGCAATTATAACAAAATGTATGTCTATAGGACTCATATCTTGTGGATAGGTGTATGCAGGTGACTTTCAATTCTAAGGTACATACAAATTAAAATTCTTTCTAATAAAAAATATGTTTATTATTATTTCTACAATTCAACAGGTTAATTACATACTTATGAATGAAATATTGATGAAATAAAATGCGTATTTTCATTTTTCAGTATTTTATTTGTAAAAATTAATATTTCACTGCAGTGAAACATATTTTTCATATTTCACTGGTGTCTTGCCAAAACACTTAAGTTAAGTCCAGGTAGTCCTTCAAGTTTAAATTTCAAAAAAGAGAACAATGTACACAATAAACAGAAAATTCAGGTTTTTCTATAAATATAGGATTTATTTTCATCTTGTGATATGAAAATTATCATATTTCACTCATGGCCACTGCCACTCATGAAATATTTAATTTCATACCACTCCATGAAAATAAATCCTATATCTATAGAAAAACTTAAATATTCTCTTTATATTAAATGACTAAAGACTTAAATCATACAAAATATTAATCAACAAGAGTTTCTGTTGTTATATACAAAATGAATTTATAATTTGTTACCTATTAACAATAATAATCTAGCCAAATGCAGGATAGAATACAATCAGTGTATAATACATTATGATTAAGCATATTACTAAAAACATTTATTGAAATACACTGTATTTGATATATCAAGTACATTTATGACATACTATAGAAAACCTTTGTTTTCAAAAAAAATTGGCAGGATATACTTATAAAGCATACAATATACTGTCCAGCCATACAATAAGGCCAAACTAAAATTATTATATGGTAATTGTAACATGTGCCATTCTATTTTTATGACACTAAACATTTTCATTACCAACAATGAAGACAGACAGATAGTGGCCTTTGCTCTTCTTTTAACAGTTTTACAGATTAGAATTTGGGCAAGTACTTTTTTTATGACCAAATGCAAAACAAACGGAACATCTATTTTGTTTCTTAGTTACCTGGGACAGATTCTGTAGCTTTTTACTACTGTAAAGCAAGTGCAACTGCAATACATCTTTAAGACCCCCTATAACATCACCTTTTCTGCTGCTTTCAGATGCTTTCTAAAATATCGAAAAACTTTATTTCCTCCTTCATTTCCCTCACCACTAAGCATACCAATGCTCCCAGGGCCAGAATCATTCTCAATTAATTCCTGTACATGTTCAATTATCTTATGTAGATAGTTAGGCCATTGTACATATGAATAATATTGCAGCAAAAATCGTGCCATCTCAACAGCTTTTTCTTTGTAACACTTCACCTCCTCAAGGTATTCATTTAGGGGTGAATTTGACCTGTATATTTTTCTAAGATGTCGGAATTTATTCAACATGTCTAACATTAAATTTATTCTCTCAACTGATTCTATTAATTCATATACTATGTGTTCATTTTTCACATCAAAAAGAGTCCTTGCATAATTTCCAGGCATCATTAGAGCAGGGTTAATACCTGTTTTCAGCCTCATGTGCCTATCAAATTTTTGTTCTGTTTCTAAAAGTAGAACTTTTATATCAGCCTTCATCTCCCAGATACTGATTCCAACAATTTCTCTTACTATCAGTTTCTTGAAAAAGCTAGACATATTTATATCAGCATGTGTAGAGTCAATTCCTTTTTCGATTGCGTCAGCACATATTATAGGCGCCTGCTTTACACCAACAGATATTTGATCCAATTTTGCTTGACTAAGATTATCAGTTTTTTTTTTAATGTAATCAGCAATTTTCTTTGTTTGTTTGTAAGTTCTTGTAACATTGAAGAACCCTTATTCAGATTTTGCAGTCTCCCTTGTTGCTTCACATAAAGTGCAGATGTACCTAGACCCTCTGCCTGCTAATCCAGATTCAGATCTATCAAATTTTTCATCTATCATCGATGTGAAAAACGCTATTTCATGTCTCCTCCACCCATCGTTTGTATATATTCTCAAAATTTTTCCTTTAAATAGCAACGTTCTTGTTCTATAGGTATCATACAAAAAATACATGATGCATGGTGGTTTTCATCTGCTATAGCTTCAAGCAGGGGTCTATTAGTTCGGATTGAGTTGGGTTTATCTTCTTCAAAAATATTTATCTGGGTTCCATTTGACATAACACAATCAACCTTAACTATAGCAAATGCAAACCTAAAAGCTTTGTTTGGTAATTCTGTTTCACTTTTTTCCCAGTGTACAGAAACATCACCCATTCCATCTGCTCCATCTTTAATGTATGTTTTCAGTAATAATTTTGGATCCAGAGGATCAATGTCATGCTTGCGTAATCCCTCAACAATGTTTGCATCCAGTTCTTCTAAACTCTTTGCAATTGCTTGAACATAATTATACCTAACACCCTTCATGTTTGGGGAAGGGAACTATGGACAAGTAAACCTCTCTTTTAAGTCAATTGGATCATATAATTTTGTTTTGGTTGCTTTCTGATTTTTAGCAGGAGTATGATATATATCCCCATGACCAAAAAAAGTCTGATTCAACACAATATCTAACATTCTGGGGGAGAAACTCTTTTTCAACTTTGTCTAAATCATATGGAGAACAGAAAGTATTACAACCTTTTTCTTTAAGAAAATGATACTGTGATTTATAGTTTTCTTTACTTTGTAAAGTATCAACACGAAGAGCTAAGCATTCTTCTGAAGTAAGAGTTCTTGATTTTCCATGCCATAAATTATCAATTTCAATTGCTCTGTTGTTTTTTTTTGTCTTCAAGACTTTGCTTTAGCATGATAAAGAGAACATCTAATTTATCTTCATTGTGTGAATTACAAAAATCATCAACATTTTTTATTACTTCATGTAATCTTTTCTGTTTAATATATTTTCTTTTAGTAGAGTATAATGGCACTTTTTTGCTATAAATTATACCTGATGGTCTTTGTGAAATGCCTTTTTTTCTTTAAATTGGCATGTACTCTCATGATCACTAATTAAAGAGATTTCAAATGTTTCTTTGCAACCATTTACATTATATTGACAATTAACCTGTAAAATATCAAAAAGTGTTTGAACTTGTATAGGTAAATTAATAAGATCTGTGGTTTAAGGAAAGACCTACAAACTGGACAAGAATGTCTTATGTCTAGCCAACATTCTATGCATTCCTTACAGAAAATGTTATTGCAGACTGCTGGTTGTTTTTGGACTCCTAAGCATATAGTACATTTCAAAATAGAAGCTAGATTTTGTTCTTGAAATCGTTCTAGCAAAATAGAACTGACACTTCTATTTGAACCCACAGTCTCATCTGTTTCAGTTAGAAGCTTACGCCGTACATCACAGTAGGATTTAGATGGAGATATAATTGAGTCACTGCTAGTTCCTGGAAAATTGTTAGGTTATTGTTCTGATGTTTCAAGGTTATTTTTTCAAATGAATCTGTAGCAGTTACAATGTTTGCATCACTACTTGTTCCAGGAAAAGTGTTAGGAAGATTTAATGGTTCAAATGTTTCTAGATTATCTTTGGTGCATGAATTTTCTACAACTGTAGCAGTTACCTGCTTTTTACATGGAATATAAGTACTGGTAGCAATGGGGCTATTACGTTTTTTTTGTTTTTTGGGCGCCCTTTATTTAAAGTGAAACAGACAATACAGTTTTCTGAATGTGGATGAAATTTATTCGGTGATAATAAAACAATGGGGCTATTACGTTTTTTGGGCGCCCTTTATTTAAAGTGAAACAGACAATACAGTTTTCTGAATGTGGATGAAATTTATTCGGTGATAATAAACCTTTGGTGACATCATGTCTGCGCAATTTCTGTCTGCATCCTCCACAAAACTTTTTTGGGTGAACAAAAGTTTGATCAATTAAAATATCCACACCAAACACATTTAAAATTTCAGACTTAAATGGCAGACATAAGAAGTTTTTGTTTTGTTTAAAAGTTTGGCCACAAATGCGACATACTGTTTTTAACTTTTCTATATGTTTGTCATTGCTTGAAAGAGTGCTTAATGACATAATTACTTCTGGGTGGACTGTTCAAGAAGATTAAGTCTAAATTTAAGCTCTTGGTTTTGTTCTTTAAGCTTTAAATTTTCATGAATAAGATAATCATCTGCACTTTCTTTTAATTGGTCTACTAATGATTTTAATTTTACATTCTCTTGTCTTAATTTTTCATTTTCTTCTTTAAGATTAAGGTTACTAGAAGAAGATTGGGTTGTTTCTGCATAACTAGGCTGAGTGTTGTAATCGCCTTTATTCATATAAAAGTACTTTGCATACATAAAATCATCAAATATGTCTTCACTGTCTGATTTAGAAATTTTTGAACTACTATCAAATAAGTCCTGACTGTTCGGATTATAATAAGAGCTAGCAGGGCTATTAGCAATATCTTGCATTTCAATATGATCAGTATTCTCAGTATTCTCCTCAACTTGCCTAACACGTTTTTTGCCAGCCTGTTGTAAACCAAAATTCCAGATTTTTTTTTTACTCATAAAAAGTTTAACAAAATGGGCATTATTACTTTACAGACCTTTCCCCAGAAGATGGCAAGGTTAATGCAATTATAATATGTTATATTTTTATTACACATATATTTTCTACTCTACATAGAATTAATGTTAATTAATTCTTAATTTAGTTAGAATGAATAAGTATATGTATGCTTAAAAACAAACAAATAAAAATAGATTTAGACAAGAATTCATGTACATGTATATATTTGTTACATTTGATTTTTCCAATTTTCCCAAATTTATAATTAAATGCTTATTTTTCCCAATCTGATGGTTTGTTTTATTCAAAATTTCCAAAACTAGGATTTTTTCTAAAATGAATGGGAAAAAGGTCTGGTATGAAAGTCTTACCATAAAACCATTTACCAACAATATCCACTGTAAATGTTTTGTAAACCCTCCAACACCATACTTATAAACAGTATCATTTTTGCTAATGCTTCAATAATTCGTTTTAAAATAAACTTAACTCATTAAGTTACTGGTTTATGATTTACTAAATTGGTATCGCTACTTATCAAATTACTATTTCTTAGCTCAAACTCAGACGTCATCTCATGACAGTTCTTTCAATAACAACCAATTATTAAATTTCCAGGGTGCGCCTTAACTTATTTCCAGGTGTATATTTCCAAATGGTCATAATATCTTCCATCTATTGTTATATTAGTTATTAGAGTAAGCAATCAGAAAAAGTTTTCAAGTAATTACATACATGCATGGTAAGAAAGCTTAATATTAGCAATTAGTTTACAAATTTTAGACTGAAAAAGTTTAAAACAAAAATCTAGCTAGCAGAAAATCAAGCAGAACCAGCAAAAAAAAAGTATCACTTGAAAGACTTTTACATCAGTAATCCACTTGTCGGTACAGGTGAGATTCGAACTCACGATCTTTGGAACAAGTTCCAACGCCATAACCAGTTGGCCACTATACCTTCATTTATGGATTATCTAATGTCCATAGTTTTAAAATAAAGATGTTTAAATATATTTGTCCTCCTTCACAAAATAAAAAGTAATGCAAATAAGTATATAAGTTAAGTAATACAAGTAAATTTATATCCCTATTATATCTTTCACTTAATATTTTCAGTCACATCACAAAAAACATTACAGATTTTTAAAAATTCCAATGAAAAATAATTTACTTGAGTTTTTAAACAAGAATCTGTTTTATCACTTAAATGATACATCTTTATTCTGCTGATTCTGTTAGATTTCTGCTAGAATTAAATACAGTCAATATCAGTATACTTGCATTGCATTACTATTTTACCTTTTTAAACACTGCTAAGGGCATGCATCACAGTCTGAATTTTCTTGTCAGCCATGGCTTGTCGAATTTTAATCCTGATATTTGCCTCTCTGAAATATTATGCAAAGCATGACTGGATGGAAATTTCAAAAGACACTAACAGGCAATTTAGATTCAAGAGCAGCTTAAAGGACAGACTGCTCAGCTTATTGAGAACTAGAGAGTATAACAACAACCTGGATAACAAAGGAATAACAAAGGAGAATATATTATTAATAAAACAAGAGTGATCAGTGATCACATAAGTTGCCTGATAACATCCAA
>NW_026864439.1:0-9483 GCF_026571515.1 Ruditapes philippinarum
AATACTCGCCTTCGAATGTAAGTATAACCAATTCAACGCAATCTACTTCCAAGCTATAATTCCCCATGTATACTTCCTACATTCCCCTGTGTGTTTGTTTCCCATTAAAATTTGATTATAGTGCAATATCCCAGTCGCATATTTTTAACATAAGTGTGTTTACACAGACATATTAAAATTGTGATAGTAATTTATAATAAAAATGATATATTTCTTTGTAATTTTCAATACAAATGTTATTTATCCTTCCTTGAATTTGTTCATGGTTTTGTATTTTTTTGACATGAGTGATTGAGGGAGACATTCTCAATCAATGTTGATTATGTGCATACAACAGAAATAATGTTTTCTTTTTCGAACATCTTAAAATAATCCTACTGATTATTATGGTTATAAAGAGTCCATAGTAGAAAAATGTGACTTTAATAAAAGCTATGTAGGCCGTCAGAGCACAAAACATATTAAGAATTACAGAGTGCAATATTTTTTAAAATTATTATTAACCTTTGTATTTTTGAATTACTGGTTGGATATTGATATATTTGCACAAAAAGTGTCTTTGGAGGGTCTCTTTTACTCGTAAATTACACAAAAATGCTCTGTTTTACTGACCAAAGATTGACAGACAAGGTTGCAGTTTAAACAACATAAACTCTGCAACCACTTGTGCGATATGAAACTGTAACACAGGTAAGCAAGTTATGGCCATAATGGCCATCATGTTGAAACAAACTCTGTCAGTCACCAACTCTGCAATATTCCTGTCGTGAATAAAACAACATCGAACAAAGCATCTTCAGTACTGCGATCACAGTTATAGAGAACTTCCGGTTATAAGGAACAATGTATTTTGGCCCGAATTTTGCCCTTCTTTATTTAATATGAAAACATACGGTTATAGCGAACACGGTTGTAAGGAATTATTGCTTATAAGGAACTCAGAAATGGAGTAAAATTAAAACTGAAATAGCAAAGGATATTCAAATTCCAAAAAGTACGTTCTCGGGTACTGTGTCTTAAAATAAAATAATTGACGAATTTCCCTTAATCAAATGCTCTTCAAAATGGCGGACGATGATAAACAATTAATTTGTTATATGTAAATCGGTTTGCAATAAAAACTCCTGATACAAGGAACTAATTCGCTATATGCTTACAAGGAACTCCGGATATAAGGAACAGATTTTATTTGTCCCGATGAGTTCGTTATAAACGGAGTTTACTGTAGTTGTTTTTTCACTGTCGGTGTTTCCTGACCATGCTGAATGTACAATACAAATGTGATCGGTTATCAGGTAATATCACGTGTAGTCATCATGCTGTATGTCAATTAACTTCAAGGTCAGCAAGTTGATAAAGATGGTTCTACACTGTCTCCAAGTTTGCAAAATATTCTTAACATCTACAGCATGATTAGGTTTTTACGATGTTGAAAACAACAAATGATTACTCGACTACTTTTTCGGAAGTACTAACAATAGTAAAAGATATAAGGAAGTGTTATTGTACTAACATTTGTTCTATTTTGTATACTAATAGGAAAATGTTATGAAAATTGATTAAAAATGTTGAAAGTTTCTTAAGTTTTTTAATAAGGAATAAAAGCACGATATATACATAATTATGTTATTGTGTATATATTGTGCTTTTATTTTTCATTAAAAACTTAAAGATCTCTCAACATTTTTAAACAATTTTTATAAAAACAGCTATATCAAAATATATCATAAAATTGTTTTGAGTAAATAATAATCAACAAACTAAATCATCCATCAAGTTGATTAAGTTATATTATAATTTAGGTATTCGTGCGATATGTTCCTTGTTAGTTGTTCATTTCTTCAATCGCATCTTTGTTCAAACATATTTATTTAAAGCTGCATTTTATAAATGTGTGGAAATGTGTTGATGTTCGGATAAACTAAAGTAGTTTCACATTTAAAAAGGAAATGTACTCTAAATGTTGCCACAATGAGTTTGCAGACCCTTAAGCTTATACAACTCATTTTGGTCGTCTGGACACCGAAATAAGAACGGAAGTCGTATGTAACTAATTTTACTAATGAATTGTAGCTGTTTCTGTTGTAATGAAATTTATAAAATGTACCTTCAAGCTAGATTGCGAAACAAGTTCTTGCAATATTAATCACTTTCGAGTCCGCGTGCTTGAACCAACCAGTGCTGGTGTGATATGAAGAAACATTGTTGTGATCCGTTTATGGCTCGAACCAATAATTCCTAGATTGAGAGGCACTAGGCAACCGCTCCCGCGCGTGCTCGGCCCTGTCCGTCAAACTTTGGATAAGGACCTCTAACACAATAGTAAAGATACACAAAACTGATACTGTAGTTCGGCCTAACATAAAGAAAGTGTAATTAAAAACTGTTATTTATTGACAAAATTTATTCCAATATAGCAATGTTCTATAAAAGAATCATTATGTACAAGTACTGCCTTTCTCTCGTCGATTTTTCATCGTTTTTATGCTTTGATTTTCGTGCAACCAAAGAAAATGCCATCAGACCATAGGATTATGTTACTTATATCTTATCCTAGGATAATCCTTAATTGAAAAGGCAAATTAGGTATTCATTTATACAAATTAATTCTATGGTTCACCATCAACTGACAAACAAATGAAATAAATTATCAAAACTAGTATACATGCATACATGTAGTGGCATATATATATATGAATTAAACAGCAAAGGCATGTAAGGTCCGGAATATTAGGCTTGTGTGGGACTATTAATGCGGCTAACGATGCTCAGTCGGGTTTCAAATAAACTACCCGGAGCGAAGACAGTTATTCCTGGTAATTCATTTATCATATATGTATATTGTTATAAATAAATTTTTTAAACAAATAAAAGTACACAAGGAAATAAATACTTGATTTTTTTTCTTATGGTCCTGTAACGTTTTAACAGTTTACACCAAACCTTTCTATAACCAGGCAATACCTAAAAAACGTGTCCCTTAGAAGCATTAAAATCGGCTTAATTACATGACAATTGCACTCGGTGATTGAGTCTGTACATAAAGGAAATTATAAAATTTCCAACACCACTCACGCAGTCTAGCACCCTATTGAGTGGCACTCAATATTCAACACTTAAAAGTGCTGGAATCAATGATCCCGAATTCATTCATAAAAGTCACAGGGATGATATAATCCTAAGCATGAGTCTTATCTAACATAACAATATCCAGTCTATTATGTAAAATACATCTTACGATGGAAAATGTTTACGCACATTGTTCTTGAAAGGAATATATAATTAGATTTTGTAATCGGGCAATTATCGATCTTTTCTTTTTTACAAATATTATGTTATCATTATGTTAAAAGTAAAAGAATTGAAGAAACCAGTTGGTGCTCTAAGAATGGAAAGTATTCGGGTATGAAAGTCGAAAACTATCGGTGTAGTACCTAGTACTGCTACGCTCGATGTATGTATTCTAGGCTTAATGAGGGTCCATCAGCTCTTTTAGGCACTGAGAGTACGGACCCTGGACATGTCACCATTCATGTCTTTAAATGTGACTATCAATCAAAAGGTGACCTATAAATTTTGAATTCAGTAATTCACTGAATATTACTAAATGTGTAAGCAAGTCGATTTTTGTGATGATACAATTTTGATGCACGGGAGGTCAATGAGACTATTTTATGCATCATAGAGAAAAATAAATGATGAGCTTGAATGACCGATAAGATTATGCAACTCGGACTGATACCTGACACATACGTATTTTCCATATGCACGACCGACATGCAAGAACATTCTTTCCAGGTTTTTACAGGCGAATTTGGAATGAAATTTTAGCCAAACGTTTTTTTTTTTCAATTTTGTATAATAATAATAATAATAATAATAATAATAATAATAATAATAATAATAATAATAATAATAATAATAATAATAAACATTGTTTTTTTCAATTTTGTATAATAATTATAAAAAAATAATAATAATAATGAGAATATCCCAAAACTGGTGAAATATTAAATACATAAAACACATAGAAAGATTCAGCAAATAATGTAGAACAGATCATTTTTATACTTTTCTGCCTTTTAATTGAGAGAAACTTTAGTAAAAGGGGTTCTTGACTCCATTCTATATCATTCTTCGCAGACAATATGGAGTTGGCTCATATGACTATATTTGTAGAGTAGGTGGCCAGGTATCTTTCATATTCTTAAGAATATATCTCATATGGGGTCGCGATGTGAAAGGACTGTATTTTTGGTTTAATGGCCTTGGCTTGTCCAACTTTTTGTTAAGTTGGCTCATATGAGACCTATAGGGCTTTATATGAATTGGTCTGCAGGCATATCTAAGGGCCTTAAAGTATTTAACCTCATATTAATCGTTAGCTTCTTTTTACAAAATTACAAGTAAACCTTAAATTA
Organism: Ruditapes philippinarum; assembly: GCF_026571515.1. NCBI lineage: Eukaryota > Metazoa > Mollusca > Bivalvia > Venerida > Veneridae > Ruditapes > Ruditapes philippinarum. The sequence continues at coordinate 4,422 of NW_026864439.1, forward strand.
CTAAAAGTATGTAATTTTGGGTAGTAAATGTTTTCATCTAAAGAGTAAATTCAAATATTTATTCCAAGTGATAAACTAGACTGACATGACATAGGAAAACAACAAGCTTCTGAATGAATATGTATAAAACTCAATATCCTGTGTCAGCCTTTACACCAAAATGACTATTATCTCTGCCTGTAAGCCATCCTGGTGCATTGTTTCACTTTAAATATTTTCAAGTAAATTGAATTTGTTTTTGAGAGCTAATCACTAGTGAAATATTATTCAACAGTCTCCCAAGCATGCAAGATTATTAGAAAAAGAAAAAACGAGAAAGAAAACTTAACAATGATATACATGTACTGTTAAATACACTTTCAAATTATTAAGAGAATTAACATTAATCTCAAGGTGTGCTGCTTTAAGCCAATCTTTTAAACTAACTTAAAGCGAAAATTTTTCAGAAATAATTTCTTAATTGTAAATATAATGTACTACTTGTGCTAATTAAAATAATGTTTGCATTATGAATTTTTGATATTTATTTGCTGTTTTTGAAATGGTTATTATGAAGTATACAAAGTCCCCACCACCTTTTTCACTATGAACTACTTTTATAACAATAACAACACATCTAGCTACTATTACTGAATATATACAGACATGCACTTGTATCATATTATAAAAGTAACAACAGTTTATGAGTATGTACAAATCATTCTCATTTAACTATGATTGAGATGGGCGCGCATGTTTTCTGTTTTAAGTGTATGGGCTGTACTGCAGCCTGATGGACATAATAGGTCATCGTTATTCATACTCGCTCTAATATGTTAAGTATTTTAGTCTGATTTGATTTAATTAGTTTGTTGATTGAGATGTGCGCGCGTGTTCTTGTTTGATTACGAGTATGGGCTGCACTGCAGCGATGGACACATTATGTCATCGTAATCCATAGTGGTTCTTATATGTTAAGTATACTTGTTTGATGTGATGTAAGTAGTCGGTGCGCCAAGCGCCACCTCCCTTTTAGAGTGTCTACCAACGAAGTATTTAATAAAATTTATTTTCATTGTATTGTTAGTAACCTTAGTAAACATTTCTTTACATTTGGAATTAAAATAAGTTTATAATCAGTACATTATTTCTATCATGACTGTTGTTAAATACTACCAGCCCAAGTTCCCTTGGACCTCTCGACAAGAAGTTTCTAGGCGTAATTAACAATTATATTTTTGTAAATTTTTATGTTTTACATGATTTGTTGTAAGTAGTCGGTGCGCCAAGCGCCTCGTCCCTTATAGGGTGTCTATAGACCAGGTATTTAATATAGTTTATTTTCATTGTATTGATGTATTATTTTAGTTCGGTGAATTAAGCGTTCTGTCACTTCTTTCTTTACATTAGGGATTAGAAATAGTTTATAATCAGTACATTATTTTTATCATGACTGTCGTTAAATACTACCAGCCCAAGTTCCCTTGGACCTCTCGACAAGAAGATTCTAGGCGTGTATTTAAATATTATATTTTTGTAAATTGATGTTTTACATATTAGATCAAATTTGTGATTGTATATATAATTAACATCATCTACATATCAGACCACTGTCTGTCTTTATAAATACATTTTTGTGACATACGAGTATGGAGCAATTCAGCCTCTATCCTCAGAACACAACTTAATATGTTCTGAGCAGCATCAGCTTAACCACTGCTGTGCCAACTTAACGTGTCTGTCAAAAGATATGTCTATACTTGTGGGGCAGTTGCAAACTAAAGCTTGCCGTGCTTCATAATTCCACACTCATAGACAATTCCTCGACATTTCAATGCAATTTATTAATTTATTAATCTTTAATGTGATACCTTATGTAATTATATACATGGTAAATTAAATTTCATTCGTAAATTGTATATCTTTTATGAATTTGAATATCGCAGTGCGAACTTGACCAGCTATTTCAAACGGCGAATCCAAGAGTTTTTTTAATTTATTGATACTAAATCGGGTTTTAGTAAGCATGATTCCAATTCTTTGCGTTGCACGGAATGACACGCGCAATTGAAAAAACACGTGTTCAAAGGTGCCTGGTTCATTACATGCGGGACAATTTTTACCGGCTGAAAATGATTGACCTTTAAGTTTTGAATAGTTGAGTTTTAAGCGCGTATGTATTTTATCTAATTTTTGATTATGGTGATATGATACTAGTTTTTTTGGGCGGTCTCTTGTTTATTTCTATATTATTTATTTCACAGTGTTCGTTCCATAATCTCGATAAAGGTCAAGAATCTTTTATATGCTCTGCCAATCGTAATTTTTCGGCCATTTCCGTCAGTCTTCGGATAAGGACCTCTAAAAAATAGTATGAATTCACAGAACGGTTGCGATATTCCGATCTGACCGACGCTAAGAAACTAAACATGTAAACAAGTAGTAATTTAATGCTGGGTGTTGTTGACAAGTTTTTTCCCAATACATCATCTAACATAAGTAAAGTCATACATACAAAAGCAAACAATGCATTATATATATTTATATATATTTATTATTATGGTTGTAGAAACCGAAAGTACATTATGCCAAATTGTTGACCATCAGTGGGCATATTTAAATCAGAAATGGTTCTCAGTCATATTTTCAATAATAATTTTACTCAAACAGACTTTATCTTCGTTTGGATGTCAAATATATACTTTCGCATTACATTATCGAAGATTACTGTTTGCATTTGAAACCACGTGGTAGAACTATTTTCAATCCGTATTAACTCCGATTAAGTTCACGTGCGTGACCACTTCGGCATGACGTTTTGCATGTAATATCAAAAGATTATCTCCACAAGAAATAATACAATTAAAATAATCTTCGTCATATGATTATTGATGTATTATGCTGAAGACAGTTATTTGAATCATGCCAAAAATGCCACAAGTTCAAAATTTCTACTTAAATAAACAACGTTCTTTTTCCAAATATTTGTTGTTTAAGAATAATAAAAATAAAAATAATTTTAAAACTTTTAACTTTTATAATTTTAAAGCATTTAAACATGATAATAATAATAATATATTAATATAATTATTATTACCGAATTTGAATGTTTGAAGACATATTAAATTTATGTTAATATGCATTTCGTGACCATAAAAAAGGATCGTATGCAGAAGTTGTAAGTATTTTACGGAATTCCAATTCCCAAAAGCGATTTTGGAAAAGAACATCATAGCAAAGTTCTTAATTTTTAACCAAATGTCAAAAAAGGAGATAATTCTGGAACTTATTAGCAGCAGTTTCTTAAAGGAGCTCCACTGAGGTCTGACAGGCAAGTAGGTCTCCGAAAAATGTATACAAATTTCCACACAAATCACAATATTATAATTAACAATAATTTACCAACCCTTTAACAACAATTAAGCTAGAAAATGCATTTTCACAATGCTTCTGATGCAAAAATGAAAGTTGGTTTTCCCAGACATGTCTTTTCTTCTGATACCCTAAGGCTTAATTGTTTCTTATATAAACCTTGATCGTTACCGTCTATGTCAAATTATCAAAATTCGCTTAGATTGTGATAGCTTTGTTTTTTTTTTAATTACGAACTTGATTTATACTGAATATTAAGTTTTTCTGGAGAATTCTTTACAGTAATATTCTTCCTTTGATGTGATTAACTTAAGAAATAAGAAAAAAATCGGGCGTGGTGAGCTAGGCGGTGGCGCAAGCTTGTTAACGTATACAAGAACATTATGTTTCCTTGACATAGAATGAACACAGTTCAATCGTTATGTTTTTCAACGAGATATTTCAAGTTATACAATGTTCGTGAATTTACATGATTGTGTTGTTTTTAGATGCACAGGAAAAAATGGACAGGTCAAACATTTTATGCGTTACACTAGACTCGTTAATAAGTCAAGGGCGATAACTCTAGCAAAACAGAATAAATCCAAAAGCATACCCCCAGGTGCACAACATCATATGCTGAGCAACATTCCTGTGAAGTTGACTCTGTGTCAAATTACTTTAAGTATAAATTTTGAATGATTTGTGGTAGGATAGTTTACCTTCTAAGTTCAAATGCGCAGAAATGTAATAGACGTCTAACTAAGATTGGTTGGTCTAAGAAATTTATTTTACAAAACTTTTGAATGATTGGCCTTGCATTATTTTACTGAAACGTAAGAAAAATAACATCCATTTTTCATAAAAATAATCAATGAAAACATTTGAACTCTATATAAGATATTTTTCTGACATCATTTGGTCATTATTATGATGTATTATCCTTCCATTTTTATGCCATGCATAAGAATGACTTATCTGTTTATAGGGGAATAATGTTAAGCGTGTTTGAATTGTATGTAAATAAAACATACGCCAAACTAAGTCCCCGCAAAGCCATATTGAACAGTCATGTTACGCTTATAAACCCTATCATTACACTGGTTAGCAAAAATAAACTTGTTAATTTTCACACAAAAAAAATACCTTAAAAGTATTTATTTAAGTCGTATACACATAACCAAAGTTAAAATAACATTGATAAAAATGAATTACATATTACAGGTTCTATTAATTTGTTCTACCATTATGCCCATATAAGTCTATATCAAACAATAAAACAAGAGCAGTCATGTTTGTTTTACATTTTTTTTTAAACTTACTAATAACTTAAGACAAAAGTTAGTAGTGCACTGAGGTACCAACAGAAACAGGCACAACTTTTAGTCTTAAAATTAACTTTAGGATGTTTCTTGAAACGTAGTTTAATCCAAGTTTTTGCACTTACGACTTAATTTTGTCCTAAGATTCTTTATGCATCGCAGTCGCTCTAATATTAAGAGATTAATACACGACAGAGTAGGGCCGGAAGGTGATAATCGGCCTGCAAAATGAATAATGGCCCCGAGGGCTTCAGACCGAGGGCATTATTCATTTCAGGGCCGATTATCATCTTCTGGCACAACTATGACGTGTTTTAATGTCTTTTATATACTTGGTAGATCTAATACTCTAGTGGCAATTTTTCTAAAAACAGAATGCTTTTAAATTTCTTTCGTTGAAATTTCTGTCT